>NC_080549.1:30214926-30380879 GCF_028640845.1 Ahaetulla prasina | reverse complement strand
GCAAAGAAGTGTATGGAATTATCCCCACCACCATTGAGTTATAGAAGATACCATTGTGTCCTGGAAGGAATCAGGCTGTCCTGTCTATAGGCAAGAAGAAACCCAGTTGTATGGAAAGACATGGAGCTTACCCAGTCCGTGAGCTGGCCCCCTGCATACAGCCATTTCATCGATTGATTGTTGAGGTGTAAGCAAGGTGGTGTCGATGCTTAACCCTCGATACCATTTTTTCCTCTGAAATGAAAGAAAAGTTTACTGGAAAGTTTCTAAGTGGGATGGGAAGATTGTAGCTACTGTACCGTTGTCATGTAGTTTCCTTCCACTTTGTACTCCCCCGAGCTGTTCTCTCAGCTTGAAAGTTTGCAAAGAAGTGTATGGAATTATCCCCCCCACCATTGAGTTATAGAAGATACCATTGTGTCCTGGAAGGAATCAGGCTGTCCTGTCTATAGGCAAGAAGAAACCCAGTTGTATGGAAAGACATGGAGCTTACCCAGTCCGTGAGCTGGCCCCCTGCATACAGCCATTTCATCGATTGATTGTTGAGGTGTAAGCAAGGTGGTGTCGATGCTTAACCCCTCGATACCATTTTTTCCTCTGAAATGAAAGAAAAGTTTACTGGAAAGTTTCTAAGTGGGATGGGAAGAATGTACCGTCGTCATGTAGTTTCCTTCCACTTTGTACTCCCCCGAGCTGTTCTCTCAGCTTGAAAGTTTGCAAAGAAGTGTATGGAATTATCCCCACCACCATTGAGTTATAGAAGATACCATTGTGTCCTGGAAGGAATCAGGCTGTCCTGTCTATAGGCAAGAAGAAACCCAGTTGTATGGAAAGACATGGAGCTCACCCAGTCCGTGAGCTGGCCCCCTGCATACAGCCATTTCATCGATTGATTGTTGAGGTGTAAGCAAGGTGGTGTCGATGCTTAACCCCTCGATACCATTTTTTCCTCTGAAATGAAAGAAAAGTTTTGGAAAGTTTCTAAGTGGGATGGGAAGAATGTACCGTCGTCATGTAGTTTCCTTCCACTTTGTACTCCCCCGAGCTGTTCTCTCAGCTTGAAAGTTTGCAAAGAAGTGTATGGAATTATCCCCACCACCATTGAGTTATAGAAGATACCATTGTGTCCTGGAAGGAATCAGGCTGTCCTGTCTATAGGCAAGAAGAAACCCAGTTGTATGGAAAGACATGGAGCTAACCCAGTCCGTGAGCTGGCCCCCTGCATACAGCCATTTCATCGATTGATTGTTGAGGTGTAAGCAAGGTGGTGTCGATGCTTAACCCCTCGATACCATTTTTTCCTCTGAAATGAAAGGCAAGTTTAATGGAAAGTTTCTAAGTGGGATGGGAAGATTGTAGCTACTGTACCGTCGTCATGTAGTTTCCTTCCACTTTGTACTCCCCCGAGCTGTTCTCTCAGCTTGAAAGTTTGCAAAGAAGTGTATGGAATTATCCCCCCCACCATTGAGTTATAGAAGATACCATTGTGTCCTGGAAGGAATCAGGCTGTCCTGTCTATAGGCAAGAAGAAACCCAGTTGTATGGAAAGACATGGAGCTTACCCAGTCCGTGAGCTGGCCCCCTGCATACAGCCATTTCATCGATTGATTGTTGAGGTGTAAGCAAGGTGGTGTCGATGCTTAACCCCTCGATACCATTTTTTCCTCTGAAATGAAAGAAAAGTTTTGGAAAGCCCTATTCTGAATCTGCTCCATAGGCTCATGAGGAAGTTTTTGCAAAGCAAAGCTAGCAACTTGCCTCCAGGGAGCTGTAGCCCAAGTATATCCCTTTTCAATCGCTTGCTCTTTATTTATTTTTTTGTCCCCCATTTCTCATTCTAAGGGCAGTCCTCCTCCCAAGGCTCAGGGTTACAGGGTAAAACCCTCCCACAAGGTCCTTGGAATCGTTTTCCAATACCGGCCCCGAACACCACCGAGGGAGGCCATGGAACCTCTTTGCAAAAGAGAAACAGAACCTGGTTCCTAGACTTACCTGGTTCTTAAGCCAAACTCCATGGACAGAGCGGTATCTGTTCCCCTTCATGCCATGATTGTGTTTGTTCTGGCCACAGTCAGGGCCATTGACAGCTCACAGAACTAAAGGCCCACTTTACATGCAGCACTAGCCAATCCAGCCTGGGTAAGGTCTCCGTCATTCATGTCCTTTCTTTGCAGCATGCCTACCGTTCCTGTCCCAATATTCCCTTTCGCTGTATCCAATTCCTATGTTTATTTCATGCTTATACTTATATATATTGTTGCGTTTGACAAATAAATAAATAAATAAATAAATAAATAAATAAATAAATAAATACATAAATACATAAATACATAAATACATAAATACATAAATACATAAATACATAAATACATAAATACATAAATACATAAATACATAAATACATAAATACATAAATACATAAATACATAAATACATAAATAGATATTGAAAGAAAAACTGGATATTCATGGGGGAAAATAATGAAACAAAAATAAAAATGAATTTTGGCTGGTGGATATCTTTGGGACATGCAGATTTCAGATGTGCAGGTAACCACAGCTATCTATGCTTTCTTTGCAGCATGCCTCTTCACACACCAAGTTCTTCTACGAGGGAAGATGGGAATGGAGCATTGATGAACAGAGAAAAATGGTCAAACTTGCGATGGCTAATAGAAAGGCAAGTTTACTGGAGAACTTGAGGAGGAGGACAGCACATTTGAAGCTTGAAACCCTCTGAGCCGAGGACTGAAGTTGGCTGATGTCTGGAAAATAAACCTACCTGAAGATGGTTGATGGACACTGCATAGAAATCCATGAGCTGAACTCAGGGAATGGATGCAGTGCGACAAAGTGCTTGTGGGCAGTGTGGATCATCCCAGAGCGGAGGTAGGCTCCAGGGTGCGTGTGTGTAAATGGCAGTTCTAAAATGTGGTGACAGAGAGAAGTGTCATGCAGGCTTAGTCTGGTATGGTTGCAGTATGGAAGGATAAACCCTAACCCTAACCCTAACCCCAACCCTAACCCTAACCCTAACCCCAACCCTAACCCTAATCCATACCACATTTCAGACATCAATAGAATTGAACGTGTCCAGAAATACTTTAAAAGAAGAGTTCTCCACTCCTCTGAATACAACAAAATACCTGATGCCACCAAACTTGAAATCTTGAATTTAGAAAACTTAGAACTCTGCCGCCTTCGGCATGACCTGAGTATAACTCATAAAATCATCTGCTACAATGTCCTTCCTTTCAAAGAATACTTCAGCTTCAACCACAACAATACGAGAGCACACAATAGATTTAAACTTAAAGTGAACCGCTCCCATCTTGATTGTAGAAAATAAGACTATAGAAACAGAGTTGTTAATACCTGGAATGCACTACCTGATTCTGTGGTCTCTTACCAAAATCCCCAAAGCTTTAACCAAACACTATCTACTGTTGACCTCACCCCATTCCTAAGAGGTCTGTAAGGGGAGTGCATAAGAGCACCAGCATGCCTACCGTTCCTGTCCCAATATTCCCTTTCGCTGTATCCAATTCCTATGTTTATTTCATGCTTATACTTATATATATTGTTGCGTTTGACAAATAAATACATAAATACATAAGTACATAAATACATAAATACATAAATTCATAAATAAATAAATACATAAATAGATATTGAAAGAAAAACTGGATATTCATGGGGGAAAATAATGAAACAAAAATAAAAATGAATTTTGGCTGGTGGATATCTTTGGGACATGCAGATTTCAGATGTGCAGGTAACCACAGCTATCTATGCTTTCTTTGCAGCATGCCTCTTCACACACCAAGTTCTTCTACGAGGGAAGATGGGAATGGAGCATTGATGAACAGAGAAAAATGGTCAAACTTGCGATGGCTAATAGAAAGGCAAGTTTACTGGAAAGTTTCTAAGTGGGATGGGAAGATTGTAGCTACTGTACCGTCGTCATGTAGTTTCCTTCCACTATGTACTCCCCCGAGCCGTTCTCTCAATTTGAAAGTTTGCAAAGAAGTGTATGGAATTATCCCCACCACCATTGAGTTATAGAAGATACCATTGTGTCCTGGAAGGAATCAGGCTGTCCTGTCTATAGGCAAGAAGAAACCCAGTTGTATGGAAAGACATGGAGCTAACCCAGTCCGTGAGCTGGCCCCCTGCATACAGCCATTTCATCGATTGATTGTTGAGGTGTAAGCAAGGTGGTGTCGATGCTTAACCCCTCGATACCATTTTTTCCTCTGAAATGAAAGAAAAGTTTTGGAAAGCCCTATTGCTGCTTGAATCGGGCCGATGTCCTTGAGAAGTCTGTCCATTTGCATAGCTGATTTCTGATTTCTGCAGGCACCACAGTGCCACAGTCTTGCAGGTTTCAGGTTAGCCTCCATTTAGTGGCATCTGAGCGGCGTTCCCCAGCCCATCCCGATCTCTGCCGAAGGTTGAGGTTTCTTCTTGGGGACAGGATTAGGACAAGTTTAAGTGGACCTTTGAAAGAGGGTTTCTCGGAAGGGGAAGGGGCTATTCCTGCTAAAATGGGGATGTTTGACCGGTCCCCCAGAGGAAGCGAGCCCTATTCTGAATCTGCTCCATAGGCTCATGAGGAAGTTTTTGCAAAGCAAAGCTAGCAACTTGCCTCCAGGGAGCTGTAGCCCAAGTATATCCCTTTTCAATCGCTTGCTCTTTATTTATTTTTTTGTCCCCCATTTCTCATTCTAAGGGCAGTCCTCCTCCCAAGGCTCAGGGTTACAGGGTAAAACCCTCCCACAAGGTCCTTGGAATCGTTTTCCAATACCGGCCCCGAACACCACCGAGGAGACCATGGAACCTCTTTGCAAAAGAGAAACAGAACCTGGTTCCTAGACTTACCTGGTTCTTAAGCCAAACTCCATGGACAGAGCGGTATCTGTTCCCCTTCATGCCATGATTGTGTTTGTTCTGGCCACAGTCAGGGCCATTGACAGCTCACAGAACTAAAGGCCCACTTTACATGCAGCACTAGCCAATCCAGCCTGGGTAAGGTCTCCGTCATTCATGTCCTTTCTTTGCAGAAAGTTTCTTCGGCCAGTTTCTTCAGAAGGGAACTTCTTCAGCAACTAAAGTCAACTCAGAGGAGCCCAAAGCTGAAGCAGAAGAGACGGGATTGAAAGGCAAGTTCTTTAGAAGACTTGCTGAGTGGAAGGGCTCATTTGCAGCATGTACCCTCTATCTACCATGGCCTGAAGCAGGCTGACGTCCTGAAGACGGACCTAGCAAAAGCTGGCCGATGGACGCTGTGTAGAAATTGATGAATCGAAGCCGGTGCATGATTGTGAATGGATGGAGTGTGACTGTGTGTGCGGATGGGCGGTGTGGAACATCCCAGAGTGGATGCAGCCCGCAGTGTGCTTTTGTGTATGCGTCTGAGTTGTCGAATGTGTTTGTGGTGAACGAGAGAAGCTGGCGTCGGCTCAGTCTGATGCGGGGCAGCATGCGAGTATAAGCCCTAGGCCCAGCTTGGCGGGGTCTTGTGGTGCTGCGAATGGAGATAAGTGTCCTTAGGAGGCGGAATGAAAGGAAACCGGGACTATTTATCGGTTGAAGCTAGTGGAATTTGGCAGCGGTTGCTGAGGTACCGTGATCCGGACTGAGGCTGGTGGATGTCTTTCACAGAGGAAGACGGTAGATAAGAGCGAGGGCCATTTTTGGGATGGAGCCATCTCACCCCAAGGACTGATGCTGGCTGATGTCATTGAGACAGACCTAGCAAAACTGGGCAATGGACGCTGTGTAGAAATTGATGAATCGAAGCGGTGCATGATTGTGAATGGATGGAGTGTGGCTGAGTGTGCGGAAGGGCGGTGTGGAACATCCCAGAGTGGATGCAGCCCGCAGTGTGCTTTTGTGTATGCGTCTGAGTTGTCGAATGTGTTCGTGGTGCAAGAGAGAAGTCTGGCGTCGGCTTAGTCTGATGCGGGCAGCATGCTAGTATAAGCCCTAGGCCCAGCTTCAGGGTCTTGTGGTGCTGTGAATGGAGATAAATGTCCTTATGATGCGAATGAAAGGAAACCGGGACTATTTATCGGTTGAAGCTAGTGGAATTTGGCAACTGTTACCGAGGTACCGTGATCCGGACTGAGGCTGGGGGATGTCTTTGGGAGATGGAGATAGTGAATAAGAGGAAGGGCCCTCTGTACTCAACATGCAGTACTCAACAGAACTACATCCAGATGGAGGGAATTTAGCAGTGGGGTACTCCAAGGTTCCATTTTAGGCCCAGGGCTCTCCGATATCTTCATAAACAATGTAGATGAGAGAATTGAAGGGGCGCTCATCAAATTGACAGGCAAATTGGACAGATAAAAGTAAAGGTTTACACCTAGGTAAGAAAAAGCAACTGCGAAGGTATCCACCGGGTGAAACCTGACTTAACGTCAGTAACCAAAAGAGGGAGCTTGGAGTCGTTGTGACCAATCACTTAAATATGAGACAACAGTGTGCGGATGCAGGGAAAAAAAGCCAATGCAATCCTAGGATGCATTAATAGATGGATAGAATCAGGATCAGGTGTAGCTCTAATACTGCTTTTCAAAGTAAGACCAGAATTGGAATACGGTCAGCACAATACAGAAAAGATGCTGACACTCTGGAAAAAATACAGAGAAGAGAAAGAAAAATTATTGGGGGGGGCAGTGTTTGGAGGCTAAAACGTAGGAAGAATGCTTACAGGATTAGACTATGTCTAGTCTGATGAAAAGAAGGATCGGGGAGGCATGATAGCACAAAACCCATGGAACGGTTTGCCTTCAGAGGTTGTGAGTGCTCCATCACTGAAGGTTTTCGAAAAGAGAGGACAACCGTTTGTTTGAAATAGTATAGAGTCTCCTGCTCGAGCGGGGGGTTGGACTAGAAGACCACTGAGGTCCCCTAGAATTCGATTATTCTGTATTTTATGAGGAGGCTAGTAGAATTTGGTAAGAGTTGCTGAGGTCCAGTGTTCCACAAGGAGACTGGTGGATGTCTTTCACAGAGGAAGACGGTAGATAAGAGCGAGGGCCATTTTTTGGGATGGAGCCATCTCACCCCAAAGACTGACGCCGGCTGATGTCATTGAGACAGACCTAGCTAAAACTGGGCAATGGACGCTGTGTAGAAATTGATGAATCGAAGCCGGTGCATGATTGTGAATGGATGGAGTGTGGCTGAGTGTGCGGAAGGGCGGTGTGGAACATCCCAGAGTGGATGCAGCCCGCAGTGTGCTTTTGTGTATGCGTCTGAGTTAGTGAATGTGTTCGTGGTGAACGAGAGAAGTCTGGCGTCGGCTCAGTCTGATGCGGGGCAGCATGCTAGTATAAGCCCTAGGCCCAGCTTCGCGGGGTCTTGTGGTGCTGCGAATGGAGATAAGTGTCCTTAGGAGGCGGAATGAAAGGAAACCGGTGGAAATGATTGGAGGAAACCAGTGGAATTTGGCAGCGGTTGCTGAGGTACCGTGATCCGGACTGAGGCTGGGGGATGTCTTTGGGAGATGGAGATAGTGAATAAGAGGAAGGGCCCTCTGTACTCAACATGCAGTACTCAACAGAACTACATCCAGATGGAGGGAATTTAGCAGTGGGGTACTCCAAGGTTCCATTTTAGGCCCAGTGCTCTCCGATATCTTCATAAACAATGTAGATGAGAGAATTGAAGGGGCGCTCATCAAATTGACAGGCAAATTGGACAGATAAAAGTAAAGGTTTACACCTAGGTAAGAAAAAGCAACTGCGAAGGTATCCACCGGGTGAAACCTGACTTAACGTCAGTAACCAAAAGAGGGAGCTTGGAGTCGTCGTGTCCAATCACTTAAATATGAGACAACAGTGTGCGGACGCAGGGAAAAAAAGCCAATGCAATCCTAGGATGCATTAATAGATGGATAGAATCAGGATCAGGTGTAGCTCTAATACTGCTTTTCAAAGTAAGACCAGAATTGGAATACGGTCAGCACAATACAGAAAAGATGCTGACACTCTGGAAAAAATGCAGAGAAGAGAAAGAAAAATTATTTGGGGGGGGGCAGTGTTTGGAGGCTAAAACGTAGGAAGAATGCTTACAGGATTAGACTATGTCTAGTCTGATGAAAAGAAGGATCGGGGAGGCATGATAGCACAAAACCCATGGAACGGTTTGCCTTCAGAGGTTGTGAGTGCTCCATCACTGAAGGTTTTCGAAAAGAGAGGACAACCGTTTGTTTGAAATAGTACAGAGTCTCCTGCTCGAGCGGGGGGTTGGACTAGAAGACCACTGAGGTTCCCTAGAATTCGATTATTCTGTATTTTATGAGGAGGCTAGTAGAATTTGGTAAGAGTTGCTGAGGTCCAGTGTTCCACAAGGAGACTGGTGGATGTCTTTCACAGAGGAAGACGGTAGATAAGAGCGAGGGCCATTTTTTGGGATGGAGCCATCTCACCCCAAAGACTGACGCCGGCTGATGTCATTGAGACAGACCTAGCTAAAATGGAGGATGGACGCTATGTGGAAATGGATGAATGGAAGCCGGGCGTGATTGTGAATGGATGGAGTGTGGCTGAGTGTGCGGAAGGGCGGTGTGGAACATCCCAGAGTGGATGCAGCCCGCAGTGTGCTTGTGTGTATGCGTCTGAGTTGTCGAATGTGTTCGTGGTGCAAGAGAGAAGCTGGCGTCGGCTTAGTCTGATGCGGGGCAGCATGCGAGTATAAGCCCTAGGCCCAGCTTCGCGGGGTCTTGTGGTGCTGTGAATGGAGATAAATGTCCTTATGATGCGAATGAAAGGAAACCGGGGACTATTTATCGGTTGAAGCTAGTGGAATTTGGCAACTGTTACCGAGGTACAGTGATCCGGACTGAGGCTGGTGGATGTCTTTCACAGAGGGAGACGGTAGAGAAGAGTGAGGGGCCTTTTTTGGGATGGAGCCCTCTCACCCCAAGGACTGATGCTGGCTGATGTCGTTTAGACAGACCTAGCAAAACTGGGCAATGGACGCTGTGTGAAAATGGATGAATGGAAGCCGGGCGTGATTGTGAATGGATGGAGTGTGACCCTGTGTACAGATGGGTGGTGTGGAACATCCCAGAGTGGATGCAGCCCGCAGTGTGCTTGTGTGTAAGCATCTGAGTTGTCGAATGTGTTCGTGGTGCAAGAGAGAAGTCTGGCGTTGGCTTAGTCTGATGCGGAGGCGGCGAGGAAGAATAAGCCTTGGATCCAGCTTCATTGGGTCTGGGTGGCAGCGTGAATGGAGCTAAGCATCCTTAGGAAGCGGAATGAAAGGAAACCGGTGGATATTCATTGGAGGAAACCAGCTGAATTTGGCAGCCGTGTCTGAGGTAGAGTGTTCCAGCCCAAGGCTGGTGGATCTTTTGGGAGATGCATGTTGCCAATGGGCTGGCCCGCTCAGGGTACTTTGTTTGCTCTGTTTGCAGCATGCCCGTTGGTACTCCTGTCTATTCCCGGATGGAAGCCGACAATGGAGCATCGATGAACCGAAGGCAATAATGGTCAAATGTGCGATGGCTGATAGAAAGGCAAGTTCACTGGAAAGTTTCTAAGTGGGATGGGAAGATTGTAGCTACTGTATCGTCCTCATGTAGTTTCCTTCCACTATGTACTCCCCCGAGCTGTTCTCTCAATTGGCTTGAAAGTTTGCAAAGAAGTGTATGGAATTATCCCCCCCACCATTGAGTTATAGAAGATACCATTGTGTCCTGGAAGGAATCAGGCTGTCCTGTCTATAGGCAAGAAGAAACCCAGTTGTATGGAAAGACATGGAGCTTACCCAGTCCGTGAGCTGGCCCCCTGCATACAGCCATTTCATCGATTGATTGTTGAGGTGCAAGCAAGGTGATGTCGATGCTTAACCCCTCGATACCATTTTTTCCTCTGAAATGAAAGAAAAGTTTTGGAAAGCCCTATTGCTGCTTGAATCGGGCCGATGTCCTTGAGAAGTCTGTCCATTTGCATAGCTGATTTTGATTTCTGCAGGCACCACAGTGCCACAATCTTGCAGGTTTCAGGTTAGCCTCCATTTAGTGGCATCTAAATCTAATGAAAAGAAGGACTAGGAGTAACCCTTCTTCATATGTTTTTGTCTCACTGGAGGCTTTTAAGAAGAGATTGGACAGCGACTTGTCTGAAATGGTATAGGATCTTCTGCCTGACCAGGGGGTGTGACTAGTAGACCTTCAAGGTCCTTTCCAGCTGTGTTCTGATAGATTGATTGATTAGTAGTGTGGGATGGGCTGATGTGATAGGACAAGGCCTGTTGCATAGGCAGCCCAGCCCTGTAGCGTATATACCCAGATATGAAGGCAGGACGACACCTGGAGTGGGTTTATTCCCCTCAGGCCTTTCCCTCTCGGGCCTCCTTGGCAGGTGAGGGGGCTCTCTCAGGCCTGGCTTGATCTCCATCTGAGGAGGCCTCGGAGGCATCCTGACAGTAGTCTTCTGGGCCAAATCGGGCAGCACCAGCTCTGGAGGCTGAATCTTCTTCCTGACCTCGGTGGAACTGGGGAAGACATCACAATCAGAGGCAAGACCTGCGTGGTTCACTGAGTGGCTGAGGAACTGGATGGGAGTCAGAGAAGAGGACTTCCTGGTTGCCCTACCGATGCAGGTCATTATTATTGATCTGTGGACGGGACTCCTTGCTGTCCTTCTTCAGGTAGGGCAACTTTTTCAGCATATGATCCATCCTGTCGTGAAGAGTGAGTGGAACTGGCAGGAGATCCTATCAAGAAAGGAGAAGGTTTGTAACTCCAGATTGAAAGGAGGGGTCCTTGGTTCTCCCGTCTGTCTGTCTGTCTGTCTGTCTGTCTGTCTGTCTGTCTGTCTGTCTGTCTGTCTGTCTGTCTGTCTGTCTATCTATCTATCTATCTATCTATCTATCTATCTATCTATCTATCTATCTATCTATCTATCTATCCTATTCATAAAAAGAATTTCCCCTAGGAGAGGCATATGAATAAATGATTATTTACAATGTCTGTACTTTTATACAACTCCCTTCATCCACTCAAAGATCATTAAATCGATCACGGTCCCAGGGTGACCTGGTTTATGACTGGCGCAACTTACCACCTCTAAGGCCAGGCTCATTCATGGCCAAAAGTTAAAAGGATTGTGTCAGCCTCCGCTTATTACTTTAAGCTTTTAGTTACATAGTAGGGTGATTAACTGTTTTATTACTTAGTTAAGTGTTATTTCTTACTTAAATGCTTTATTGCTACTTTGTTGTCATAGATAGAATAATGGGGTAGTGGCTCTTTAAGAACGCTTCGGCTGCCAATTGAATAGAAGAGGATTCAAACAGAAAGAGGCGCGCTGGTATTAACGAGCACTGCATGCGAAACATACCAGACAGAAAACAGACAGAGGAATAACATTGGAAGTAGAACACTACGCGGCCCAAGAGGAGAAAAGCATTGGACTATAACTGTATGACCTTTGGAGGGAGGAGGGATGAATGAGGGGATATGCCTCTGTAAGTCACACCCAATTTCAGTTCTGGCTTTCTTTTCTTGCAATCAGTCGTACTCCGTAAAAGTACCTTTTCTCTAAGTCCAAATGGAGTTGGGGTTTTCTTTCCTGGATATTGACAGAGGCAACCTGATAGATTAAGAGATATTAGGAGGGGACCAGTGTTCGCCCCTTCTGCCTTAAAAAATTAAGTTGACAAACATTGCGGGCTTTCCAAATGCGATCCTGGGATCCAGAAGGCTTTTATTCAATGCTCCATCTGTGTGGATAATAATGAGCATCTTTTTGGAGGACATTAGATCTTCCCCCAGGGGAGCGTTCATCTCTTTGCATCTACCCTACTCTAGGCGTTCCTATTTCTGCTGGAAGACGACCAAGCGTGGAGATGTTCCAGACATCGTTGATGGTTGCTACCCTTCTCCATTGGCACCTGTGGCTCTGTGACCTTCTCGTGGAACCTTCTCTCTCTGAAATTAAATTGTCCTGACTTTCTTCAGGGCCTGTTTCCACACTCTCCCTGCCAGGTCCTGTTTCCACGACGTTTCTTTGTGGCTCCAATCTTGACTGTAGAAAATATGACTTCAGAAACAGAGTTGTTAATGCCTGGAATGCGCTACCTGACTCTGTGGTCTCTTCCCAAAATCCCCAAAGCTTTAACCAAAAACTGTCTACTATTGACCTCACCCCATTCCTAAGAGATCTGTAAGGGGCGTGCATAAGAGCACAAGCGTGCCTACCTTTCCTGTCCTAATGTTCCCTTTGGTTGCATCCAATTTCTTATAGTTATTTCATGCTTATACCCAGGGGTGAAATGCTTCCTGATCGGATTCGGCTCGCGCGATCCGGTAGCGATGGTGGCTGCTGGTTTGGAGGACTGGTAGCAAAAATCCCTGGCCCCGGCCCCTGCCTCTGCTGAGCCCCACCATCAGCAGAGGGTTTTTTTTTTTACTTTTAAAAGAAGGTTTTGCTTCAGCATGCCTTTAAAAGTAAAAAAAAAGCCTTTGAGGATCTTGCCCCTCAGCTGAGATCGGCAGAGCCTTTAAACTTAAAAAAAATGTAAAGGCTATTTTCGGGAGGGAAATTCCTCCAGTGGACACAAAATAAATAACTGCAGTGAGCCTGGATTGTTGGATTTTTTGGCTCCTGTGTTTCTTTCCACAGATACTGGTGTCAGAAGTGGGATTCATAATCTTCTATCTGCCACCAGGGACAAGAGCTGGGGCAGCCCTATAGGGTGAGTGCTGTGAGATTGAGCCCATAACCCTTCCCACTGGCACTTAAAGACCCCATTTAGGAGTGTGTGTAAGGCTGTGTCTAAATGTCTCTTGTGGCTGGGAGGTGTGTGGGGGGTTTGTGGTCCCTTCCGTCCCAATTCTCAGCCACCCTGGCCCTGCTGGGAGCTCAGCTGAGCGATGGCCGGAGGTTTCCAGGAAGCCAGGGGGGATTTGGCTTTGTGGAGTGAGTGTGACCCTCTGTGTCGAAGAACGGAGACTGACCCAGACGGAGGCTTGGTTCAAAGACCCTTTTCCTGTTGTCTGATTGGAGGAATTCAGCTGATCCAAGCAGGGAGAGAAGTGGACAATGGTGCTCAGGCAGGGTGTCAGGGATCCAACTGATGCCCTAATTAAATCAGGAGTCTCAAGCTGACTTCTTCAAAAGAAATCCAGTTATTTATTTAGGAGCTTCATGTAAGCATGGAGCAAGTGAAGCCAACTGTGACCTCACTTAATTCATGCCTTGGCTCTGACCCTGTTTTTCCCTCCCCCCACCCAAGGTGTGTCATCAGTCACATTCCCCAACGAAGCAATTTTGTAGGTTGTAGAAGTCACTCCCTCCAGCCTCTCTGGATCTCCATGGAGATGGCCTTGATGGCTGGAATATGCTTTGTTTTGACTGAGGAGCAAATTCCTCAATACAGCTGAGAGGCTCGGTTCCCCATCCCCCTGCCTATGGCAACTCCAGAGCAGGTCGGGAATGTTTCGCAAGTTGACACAGACTCTGCTTGGGGAAGGAATCTTTCCCAAAGAATCAGGGAAACCCGCTGTGGCCCGGGGCTGGGAGGGGGTCCGGTGCCTCCACTGGTGCCCCCAAAGGCTACAAAAAAAGGGAGGCTGTGAAATTGGAAGGGATGATTAAAAAAACCCTCTTCCTCCTTGTGAGAAGAGAAATTCCTGTATCTGCACAAGGCCGTGACAGATTCCATGCAAACAGAAGCAGGAAAGCTGGTTTAATATTTGTTAGATTTTTCCCAATGTTTTATTATTTTTTCAAATAACTGAAGGAGGTGAACATGTCCAACTCTTCTTCTTCTTCTTCCTCTTTCCCCCACAACAACAGCCCTGTGAGGTGGGCTTGTCTGAAAGAGAGTCTCTGTTCCGAAGTCAGCAAAGAAGCTTTCAGGGCTAAGGCAGGACTTGAACTCAGGATCTCTTGCTTCCTAGCCTGCTGCCTTAACCATTGTGAGTGTTAATCCAGGGCGGATTTTGGGCAAAGGCCCTGCTGGTCACCACTGCCGCCTCGTCTTCCAGCAGGACCCTCCAACCCTCCCCCCCCCACTTCCCCGGGTCCTTCTGGGGTGGAGCAGCCCCATCCGAGAGCCCCTCCCCCAACCCCTCGGGTCCTGGAGGTGGGTCCTTGCAATAGTCATTGTCATTAAGTATTTCCGACATCGGCTGGTCACTCTTCAGGTCCCAAGGGAATGAAAGCCACCTCCCTTCGTGTGGTGGGATCACCCCATGAATTGGACGGCTGCATCCAGGCGGTTTTCTTGAGAGCAGGCGAGGTCGGCCACTGCCTTTTTCTCTCTCTGCTTTTTTATTTTTTCCTTCGTTTATAATATAAAATGCAGAAATGCAAGAGAAAATGGTAGGAAAAATAGGGGAGGGAAAAAGGAGAAAAAGAAAGAAAAGGCCTTGGCTTCCGACTCCCTTCTCAACCGAACCCTGGCATCTCCTGGTGGTCTCCCAACCCTGTTTACATCCAAGCCTGCTTCAGCTTTCCCAGATCAGTCCGCTGCTGCATCCTTCAGATAGTCCTTGACTTACGACCAGTATTGCAATTGCTAAGCTGGACGGTCATTAAGGGAGTTGCTCTCAGTTTTGCAATGTTTCTGCCATGGTTATTATGCAAGTTGCTGCATTCTTTAGTGAATCACGGGGTCATTAAGCGAGTTCAGTTTTGACCTTTGATGTTGCTTGTCGTATTTCCACGCCCGTTGTCAGGCGCATGTGACCATGGGGATGCTGCTGCAGTCATACCTCTGAAATCCCATTTTGCAGGGTCATCGGAACCTGGAACTTTCCTGGTTGTAAGCAGAAGACGACTCGAGGGTCCTTGATGGGGGAATGTATGAAATTTAATCCCTGTGTTTCTTCAGCCACATTCTCACAACGTCTTCTTAAATTGAATAATACCTAATCCTTCCTCCTATTTCTCTTTTAACCCCTATTCAGCTGGGCCAGGAGAGGAAAACCTGGGTTCTCTGGCTCTCGAATGCTAGACTCAGATACAAGGAAAACATTTTATTTTGGACTGCACCCCCCAAAAATGGGAACAATCTGTTGCTTCACAGCTCTCCAAACAACTGACAGCTGTCCGTTCAGATGGAGGAGCTCTGGTTGACGCGATTCAGGGCTTGCTTGTAAAAGCCCTTTAAGAGTCGGCTCATCAATGAATAAGCCCTGCCCGCAGGTGAAGGCAGCCGATTGGTGGATAATTTTCAGATCTCAGGTCCAGGCCAATCAGAGCCTTGGCTTGTGACGTCAGAGGCTCCTCCTAAGCTCATTGGCCGGAGCTCTCCATGGCAACCTCCAGCATCCTTGGGGAGTCTGGACCACATCATGGAGGCTCTGCTCAAAATCCCTGGAAAGTGGCTGGATTGGATGGCAGCACTGGGGGCATCGCAGGGCCTGCCTGGGCTGGGCTCCTCGGAGGAGACCCTCCCCTTTAAGGCAGAATTAAGGGGGGGGAGATTAGAAAAATGGGCTTCACCCTCAGACCAGAGAGGTGCTGATACCTGCCGTGTCCGCAGCCTCCATCCCTCTGACCAAACTCCTCATCCACTGTCTCAAAGGTTCCTGTCTCAGGAAAGGGGCCGGGGGGCCGGGGGGGCCGGGGGGCAGCGATATGAACTAGGGAAATAATTGGCTTCGGGATGCCCCAGTTGGAGAGGCATTGAGACCCCAAAGCTAGAAACTGACCTGGGGAAATTAACCTAAAAGGGGATTCCATTGGCCAGATGTAGTCATTTCCCAAACACACTCGGCCTGGCGATTGACTTATTTATATATATTTATTTTTGATGACTCAGATTTTAACCCACCTTTATTCTTTCTCTAAATAGCTCAAGGCAGTGAACATATGGAAGACGCCTTTGTCCTCACAACAAGCTTGTGAGGTAGGCTACGGCTGAGAGAGAGGGACTGGACCAGGCTTTCATGCCTTGGATGGGACGGGTAAGTCCTTGGAGGGGGGGCTCTTTCCTAATCCGGATGGTCACCCCCCGCCTTTCCCTGTCATCAGAAGCCATCTAGCAGTGCCAGAGATGGCCGAATTGATCGATCGCTGATTCTGACTCCTTTGGAGAGTTTTGATAGATGAGATGCCTCGAATTGGAGCCAGAATCAAATGGGAAGTCAGGACAGTTTGAAGGGAGACCCGTTGTGATGGATTATGTCAGTGTTCCTCAAACTGGGCCACTTGAAGGCATCTGTGGACTTAAGGCCGGTTAGCAAAATGTCCCTGAACTGAGAGAAGAAGTGACTGTGTCTCTCCATTTTTCAAACAGGTCAGCACCAGGGAAGAAGTGGTCCTATCAAGAATATTCTTGGGCTATTTTTTCAGGGAGCATTGATGGCCTCCATCTCCAGATTAAACAGCTGAGAGATTCCTTTGACTTTCAGATCCAGAAATTCAAGAAAGACAAACAACGGATGAAAGAGCAGCACAGTTGCTTCAAGCAGACTGTGGATCAACTTCAGACCACAACAGAAGACCTGCAGAAAACTCTGCTGGAGAAGAAAGGAAGCTTGGACCATGCCAACACAATCATCTACCAGTTAGAGCTAGAGAATAAATCTTTGGTGAAACATACTGAAGAATTCCAGAAAGAAATGGCTGAGGTTACTAGCCAAGTGGCCTTTCCCAGACTTGAGAAGGCTGCCTTAGAACTCTGAGAAACTCCACAAAGAGGTCTGGAAACTTCTCAAGAAGTAAAGAAGCACCTCTAGAGGCTGCAGCATGGACTGGCTGAGATGGACCAAAGTTCCACTTTGTGGAGAAAAGCCACTCCAGCCAACTGAAGCAGAAAGTCACCCCTCTTCAGAATGTGAGGGGAAATGAGAAGAAGCAGCTCAACCATCTGCATCAGCAGCAGACCTGTGTTTACCAGGCCACAATGGGAGACCAGCAGAAAACTCTGGAGGACAACAGAGAAGGAGTGAACCAGGTCAGAAGGGCGATCCAAGAATGAGAGCTGCAGAAGAGGTGTTTGGAGAAAGACAGTGAAGCTCTCCACAGAGAAGTCACCAGCCAAGTGGGCTTCTTCAGAAAGGATGTTGGCCCTCCTGAGTGACCAGCACAAGGGAGAACTTTGCTGACACTCTCCCCATAGCTGGAATGGAGGAATGGCGGCCTTTTACCCATTTGAGAAAGAAAAGTGATTCTTCCCCTCCCTTCCCTTGACTTGCAACCCAGTGTGCCAGGGGAGTCATGCGAGCCCCACCCTTACCAGGTGAAGCCCCCCCCTTACCCTCCCCTTGCCAGTCACTGCAGGACTGCCAGTTGAGCTGAAAGCCTCCCAGCCACCCAGCACTGAGCACTGAGGAATCCCAGGGCTCCGAGCCAAGAAGGAGGGTGGAGGTGATGGCCGTGGCAGTGGTGAGGTGAGGTTGGTAGAGGTGAGTCTCCAGGCTCAGCTCCAAGTCTCAGGAGTGCCAGCTGAGGCTGAGGGGCAGCAGTGACGAGGGTGAGGGCTCTGCTGTGGGGAGAGCAGAGAGTCTGGCCAGAGCTGGATCTGGGAGCCAGAATCAAGTAACCGAAGGAGCCGAGCAGCTGGGAGCCAGGCAGCCTGGAGGAGAGGAGGAGAGAGGAGAACAGCTAGAAGCCAAACTGGGAGCTGAGGGGTCTGCAGGAGACGCCTAGAGGCAGCAGAGACCCCCAGAGGCCACAAGGCTGATGGAGCTGGTGGCAGAGCTGGAAGACAGGGCTGGGTTGAGGGTCTCGGGGGCAGGCAGAAACTCCTGCTGCTCCAGAGGCTGCAAGAGAGGAGCAACAGGAGGGGGAAGCCAGGGGCCACCAAGGCCAACTAGAGCTGGTCAGTGGCCGATAGGTGGAGAAGTTGTCTTAGGGATGGTAGAACATAGGAGATAGATTGATAGCCCTGGAAGGGACTTTGGAGGTCTTCTAGTCCAACCCTCTGCTCAAGGCAGGAACTTTATACCATCCCAGTCAAATGATTCTCTTGTCCACTTTGAAAACTTCCAGAGATGGAGCACTCACTACTTTGGGAGGCAACCTATTCCACTGCTTAATTGTTCCTACTGTATGAAAATTTTTTCCTGGCTTCTAGATTTGGTCTCTCTTTAACAAACTCCCACCCATTTCCTCTTGTCCTTCCCTCCAGTGCTCTGGAGTTGAAATCACTGCCCTCTTCTCTGTCTGAGCCCCTAAAAGTGCCGGAAGATTCTATCATGGCTGCCCAATCCTTCCCACCTTTTCTCAGGTAGACATAGCAAACTCCCTCAACCGTTCATCAAATGATTTAGACTCTATGCCTTAAATCATCTTTGTTCCTCTTCTCTTCACACTGTCCAGAATCTCAACAACTTTTTCTTTTTTGGGGTGACCAGAAAAAGACCCCAGTGAGATATAAAGCGGTACCAGCACTTCTCGCCATCTTGAATCTACCCCTCTTTTCTTGCTGCCTAAGGCTGCCTTGGCCTATTTTGTCATCTGCAGCAGAGTTCTGGCAGATCCTTAAGTGCTTTGCCACGAGATCCTTCCACAGGTCCCACTGCTGAGCCAGGTAACGCCCATTCTGTACCTAGGCACTGGGGTTTCCTGCTAAGGATCCTGCAGATCCTTCCTTTTCTCAGCAATGAACTGCATCTTGTTAGGTAGCATCGAAGTCTTCTGGTTATTGAGCTTATATTCTAATAATTCCCATAAGCCTGGTGCCATCTGCAAACGATAATTTCCCTTTCTGTCCCCTCACATAAGATCATTTAGGGAGATGTGGGAGAGTCCTGGGCCCAAGGCAGATATCTGAGGTACCCCTCTGAATATTTCACCCCATGGAGATGTAGCTCTATGAAGGACTACACAGTGGGTGGAATTGTATACCGATTCTCTCTCTCTCTGTGTCCTTTTCATATTTTGTTTTTTTCCTTTTTGCCTAAAAAAAGGTTCAAAGAAGGAATTAAGCATTTCTGCATTTGCCGTTTCATTCACCGTATTCATCCATGCATGGAATCCTTCCCAGTCTCTCTAGAAACTAGAAAAGATTAACAGAGTTGGAAGGGACCTTGTAGGTCATCTAGTCCAACCCCCCACCCAAACAGGAGACTGTATATCATTTCTGACTGATGGCCGTCCAGTCTCTTCTTGAAACCCCCCCAAGTGATGAAGCTCCCACCGCTTCTGCTCCGTTGGCTGCTTGTTCTCATTGTCAGGAAATTTCTCCTTATTTCTAGGTTGAATCCCTCCTTGATTAATTTCCATCCCTTGCCTTCGTTTGGAAACTTCTTTAACACTATACCCAGTTTTATTGTTTGTTTTTGTAGAACAGCTTCCTCAATGTTGGGATCCTGTTGAAAAATCTCTTTCATGCTCTGGTCTTGATTCTGTAGACATTGGTGTTAATCCAGTTCCTGGTTTGGAAATCTCTTTTGTGCTGTTCTTCTTCGGCTTTTTTGAAGTTGGAGTCCTCTTGAAGTTCTGGCTTTCTTTTTTTCAAATCACAAGTTTGATTTATTTTTCCAAATCGCAATTCTGCACATCTTTCTCATTTGAAAGCAACCTTCTGAAGGTTGGATTCTTGTTCTTTTTCTTCCGAACTTGACATTAGAGCTCCGTGTCTTGAACTGCCACCTGACCAGCATGATTCCTTATTGCCTTGCTTAACAGTAATAGGAACACCTTCCTTTGGAGCAGGTTTCAAACCGTGTGATTTCTTTCCTCTCTAATTTTGGATACTACAGAAAATTCTCTCCAGTTGTTAATTGAGCCCAGTTCCTCTCCTTTAGGAGGGCTTTCCTTATGGAGTCCATTGGGAGAGGAAGATTTTCTTCAGGCTTGCAAACCCCCCCCCCCCATATACTCAGCAGAGCTTTAGGTAAAGGTAAAGGTTCCCCTCGCACATACGTGCTAGTCGTTGCCGACTCTAGGGAGTGGTGCTCATCTCCGTTTCAAAGCCGAAGAGCCAGCGCTGTCCGAAGACGTCTCCGTGGTCATGTGGCCGGCATGACTCAACGCCAAAGGCGCACGGAACGCTGTTACCTTCCCACCAAAGGTGGTCCCTATTTTTTCTACTTGCATTTTTACGTGCTTTCGAAACTGCTAGGTTGGCAGAAGCTGGGACAAGTAACGGGAGCTCACCCTGATGTATTAATTCGAGATCCTCATCCTGATCTTGGCCTCTGAGTCTTTTCCAGCCACATTCAGCCCACTTTCCTTTGAAAGCCCTTTCCTTTCCTTTCCCTTCCCCTCCTCTCCCCTCCTTCCCTTCCCTTCCCTTTCCTTTCCGGGACTGCTGCAATGTTGATTCTTCTATCCCTGCAATCTTCTTGCTTGAGCTTCAGTTTCACGGATTCCTGAGAAGAAAAGGCCACATTTTTGGTCGGTGGGCTTTGAAAGAAAGGTTTTGCTGAGGACAGGAGGGTCTCTTGCCCACCGCTGATGCCATCGGCTCCTTCAAATCCACCAGAGGAAGAATCCTTCGCAGGAAACAAAGGCAGGATGAGAATGGGGTAGGGTCTCGCACGGCCTACGGATCCCCTGGAAGTTGCGTGAGGGGACCATGATCTTCTACGGAACCCCCAAAAGTCATGGGAAAATGGGGTTCACTCTTGCCTGGTTCCCAGAGGCTTTTCAAGGCTGTGGCGGAGAGAAAGAACGGTTTCTCCTTGGGGAGGGGGAGGAGCTACTTGAAGGTCTTTGCAGATGTTTCCAGAGATCCCTTTCTTAGCTCCTTTGAGACTGCCTCAGATCTCTAGAGATCCTCTGAGATCTCCTCCTGGGTCTTTGTGGGATTCCTGCCGTTCTCTCTCTTTCAGGATTTGGCAGGAAAGTTTCTCTCTGGAAGAATCGGAAGGAGAGACGTCAATCCTGAGAAGCAACCAAATATTTCCTTCCTTCCTTCCTTCCTTCCTTCCTTCCTTCCTTCCTTCCTTCCTTCCTTCCTTCCTTTCTTTTTTTTCTTTCCTTCCAGTAATGCAACAACTTTGATTAATGTTCTGAATTTAAACACAGTCAGGAAATGAGTGCATTTGTCATGGATGGTCTGAGAAAGTCCGTGTCTCACCTCCTCAGTCGCTCCGTGAAGTCCTTTCTGATCGTCTCCTTTCCTCTGCCAAAGCGACCTTCTCCAGCGTAAGCCCCTCAATTTTACCCTGAAGGTCCATCCTCTCATTTGTCATATCCCCTATGACGATTTCTTTTCTCTAAATTTAGAAGACTGGAGAGAAATTAGCCTTCTCATTTCAGACTAGGACTTATTTTCGGGTAGGTCATATTTTTTGGGGAAAACACAGTATTTCTTACCTGTCCAGTTGTTCCCACAACGCTTGGTTCTCCCCAGGAGCTCCTGCTTCTCCCCAGCTTGCTGCAGAACCTGCAGTGGAGATGGCGGTTCTGCTGTTCCAAAATCTTTATTCTATAAAATGGGAAGACAAGAGGGGAATTAGCCCCCTAAGAACTGAATAGGAAATCCTGGAAGAGAAAGTCAGGGTTGCTGTCTCAAAATTTCTCACCTCCTCAGTCGCTCCGTGAAGTCCTTTCTGATCGTCTCCTTTCCTCTGCCAAAGCGACCTTCTCCAGCGTAAGCCCCTCAATTTTACCCTGAAGGTCCATCCTCTCATTTGTCATATCCCTATGACGATTTCTTTTCTCTAAATTTAGAAGACTGGAGAGAAAATTAGCCTTCTCATTTCAGACTAGGACTTATTTTCGGTAGGTCATATTTTTGGGAAAACACAGTATTTCTTACCTGTCCAGTTGTTCCCACAACGCTTGGTTCTCCCAGGAGCTCCTGCTTCTCCCAGCTTGCTGCAGAACCTGCAGTGGAGATGGCGGTTCTGCTGTTCCAAAATCTTTATTCTATAAAATGGGAAGACAAGAGGGAATTAGCCCCTAAGAACTGAATAGGAAATCCTGGAAGAGAAAGTCAGGGTTGCTGTCTCAAAATTTCTCACCTCCTCAGTCGCTCCGTGAAGTCCTTTCTGATCGTCTCCTTTCCTCTGCCAAAGCGACCTTCTCCAGCGTAAGCCCCTCAATTTTACCCTGAAGGTCCATCCTCTCATTTGTCATATCCCCTATGACGATTTCTTTTCTCTAAATTTAGAAGACTGGAGAGAAATTAGCCTTCTCATTTCAGACTAGGACTTATTTTCGGGTAGGTCATATTTTTTGGGGAAAACACAGTATTTCTTACCTGTCCAGTTGTTCCCACAACGCTTGGTTCTCCCCAGGAGCTCCTGCTTCTCCCCAGCTTGCTGCAGAACCTGCAGTGGAGATGGCGGTTCTGCTGTTCCAAAATCTTTATTCTATAAAATGGGAAGACAAGAGGGGAATTAGCCCCCTAAGAACTGAATAGGAAATCCTGGAAGAGAAAGTCAGGGTTGCTGTCTCAAAATTTCTCACCTCCTCTGCTTCTCCTCCAGCTCCCTGCAGAGTTGTGCGTTCTTTTCCGCAAGCTGGGCATTTTGACGCAGGAGCTGCTCATTCAGGGAGAACAACTTCTCCTTTCTGTTGCTGTAAATAGGAAGACCAGAGAAAAATTAGACCCGTATTTTTTTTACTTGAATCAACAAACTTTTTCTTCAATGGAAAAACATTAAAGATACCTTTATGTTTGTGTGTGTGTGTGTGTGTGTGTGTATAAATTCAGTGTTGCTGTTTTTACTAACAATGCTTTCACTATTTATTGGGTCTTTTAGAAAGGCTCCGTAAAAGTGGCAAATTCATCTGAGCAGGATTTTCTAAAAGAAAGCAGATTTCGCATTCAAAGCCTCCAGTTCTCAGGGAAGACAAAAATCCAGGCTGCCCCTCTATTCCTGGCCCACCCCCTTTGCCATGACAACCCTGTAGCCAATCAAACGGCAGGAAGAGGCGGTTGCCTAGGAGCTTCCCTGCCCTCAGCCTGATGGAGAAGAGGCTGAAGACGCCAAGCCAAAAGAGGGGGGAGGTCAAATAAAGAGCAAAATTCAAAGCTTTGGGGGGGGGGGATAAGAAAGAGGCAAAACCTCCCAGAATTGCAGAGGGAGGGGGGCTTAAGCCCCTTCCCCAGAAAAGGCTTCAATGAAGAGGGACTCCTCAGCTGGGGGCTCTGGAGGGGCCACGGGGGACCCCCATCTTCCTCAGAGTCACGGAGGGTCCCCCCAGGGTGAGGCTGGCTGCCTTTTCCTCCAGGGCAACCCCGGATCCCCCCTCAAAGACCCAGCCCTGCATGGCTTCTCCCCCACAGGAGCCTCTCCTGGAAAGACATGAAGCCCAAGCGAAGCTGGAGAATCCCCGGGGGCTGCGTCCCCCCCATCATTCAACCCTGGGACCCATAAACCAGGTTAGTCTCTTCCCAGGAATGCCCCAGATCCCCTCCTCCTTCCTGGCCATCCTGGACTTTCTCCATGAGTCTGGGCTTTGCTTTCCCAAGTGCCCCATGGAAAGAAAGGGGTGCTACATCCTACAACATCTTGAGTCTCCAAAGACCTACGCAAGGGTCCTCTTTGTAGACTTTAGCTCAGCATTCAACACCATCATACCAGACACTCTTCTAACTAAGCTGAACCAGCTACAGGTACCGGAACAGACTTGTAAGTGGATCACAAGCTTCCTAACTAACAGGAAGCAGCAGGTGAAGCTAAGCAGAATCACATCAGATGCCTGTACAATTAACACAGCCCCACCCCAAGGCTGTGTGCTCTCCCCACTTCTCTTCTCTCTGTATACCAATGACTGCATCTCCAACGATTCATCTGTCAAACTATTGAAGTTTGTAGATGACACAACAGTGATTGGTCTCATTCGAGACAATGATGAATCTTCATACAGACGTGAGGTTGAACAACTAGCCTCGTGGAGCGACCAGAACAATCTGAAACTGAACACATTCAAAACCATAGAAATGGTGGTAGACTTTAGGAGAAACCCTTCCATACTTCCACCTCTTACAATACTAGACAACACAGTATCAACAGTAGAAACCTTCAAATTTCTAGGCTCTACCATATCGCAAGATCTAAAATGGACAGCTAACATCAAAAACATCATCAAAAATTGATAACGAATGTTCTTTCTGTGCCAACTCAGAAAGCTCAAACTGCCCAAGGAGCTGCTGATCCAGTTCTACAGAGGAATTATGGAGTCTGTCATCTGCACCTCTATAACTGTCTGGTTTGGTTCTGCAGCCCAACAAGACAGACACAGACTTCAGAAGATAATTAGAACTGCAGAAAAAACAATGGCTACTAACCTGCCTTCCATTGAGGACCTGTATACTGCACGAATCAAGAAGAGGGCCGTGAAAATATTTACAGATCCCTCACATCCTAGATATAAACTGTTTCAACTCCTACCCTCAAAACGTTGCTATAGAGCACTGCACACCAGAACAACTAGACCCAAGAATAGTTTCTTCCCAAACGCCATCACTCTGCTAAGCAAATAATTCCCTCAACACTGTCAGACTATTTACTGAATCTGTACTACTATTAATCTTCTCATCGTTTTCATCACCTGTGTCCTCCCACTTATGACTGTATGATTATAACTTTGTTGCTTGTATCCTTTCAATTTATATTGATATTGATTGTTTTCTGATTGCTTATTTGTATCCTATGACCAGGGGTGAAATGCTCCTGGTTCACACCGGCTCTCCCAATTAGGTAGCGATGGCAGCTGCGGGTTCGGAGGACCGGTAGCAAAAATTCCTGGCCCCGCTCCCCCTGCCTCTGCTGAGCCGCACCATCAGCAGAGGTTTTTTTTTTTTACTTTTAAAAGTTTTTCTTCAGCCGAAAATATACCTTTAAAAGTAAAAAAAAACAAACACCCTCTGATGATCGCGGAGCTGAGCAGGGGTCATCAGAACACTTTAAAAGTTTTTTTTAAAAAAAAAACCTCTTCAGCCGAAGGGGGAAAAAAGGAAATGGGGGGGGCTTTAAAAGGCTCCTCTGGCCATCCCAGCTGAGTTCCTCATCACCAGAACCTTAAAAAACATGTTTTCTACATGTTAAAACAATTATTTTAAGAGGTTCTGGGCTGCTATGAGGGAACTTCAGCTGAGATCGTCAGAGGAGCTGATTTTAAACCTTTTTTTCCTCTGGCGATCCCAGAGGAGTTTCCTGATCCTAGCAGGCTTTTAAACTCACTTTTTAACAGCCCCCACTTACAAGAGCCCCCACCCATGCCCACCCAGTGCCCCCTCCTCACTCACTATAATTACTGCTCTTTCTTCAGCTACTGAAGAAAAAGGAAAAAAGCTTGCTTTGACTTCCTGCTTTGCAGGCTGAGGAATTCTGGGATTTGAAGTCCACATAAAATAAAATAATAAAATAAAATAAAATAAAATAAAATACAATAATAAAATAAAATAAAATAAAATACAATAATAAAATAAAATAAAATAAAATAAAATATTTGTGCAGCTTTCTGAGATTTGGTGTGTTTCTGTAGTGTTTCACACTAACTACACAAACACACAAAATCTCACAAAGCTGTATGTGGCATTTTGTGTGTGTGTGAGTCAGTTGTGTTGTGGTGTGTGTGTGTAAAATGTGAAAGTGTGAGGTTCCTGCTTGTTGCAGGGGCCATTTTGGGTGAAGTGCAGCTGCTTTTACATTGTGTGTGAGTCAGTTGTGTTGTGTTGTGTTGTGTGTGTGTAAAGTGTGAAAGTTGGTTTTTGTTACCTCTTATTGTTTTGTATACTTCGTTAATTATTTTTATTATTTATTGGTTTGTATACTTCGTTAATTATTTTTATTATTTATTGGTTTTTTTTGTTTGTTTTTTGTTTACATTTATATCCCGCCCTTCTCCGAAGACTCAGGGCGGCTTACAGTGTGTAAGGCACTGGAAAGGGTTCGCAATCTAGGCGTTCTCCTGGATGTACGGCTGTCTTTAGAAGATCATTTGACGGCCTCACCAGGGGAGCTTTCTATCAGGTTCGCCTGATTCGCCAGTTGCGTCCCTTCCTAGACCGGGATTCCTTATGCACGGTCACTCACGCCCTCGTCACTTCTCGCCTAGACTACTGCAACGCTCTCTACATGGGGCTCCCCTTGAAGAGCACTCGGAGGCTCCAACTGGTCCAGAATGCGGCTGCGTGGGTAATAGAGGGAGCAACTCGAAGCTCCCACGTAACACCTCTCCTGCGCAGGCTGCACTGGTTGCCGGTGGTCTTCCGAGTGCAATTCAAGGTGTTGGTTACCACCTTTAAAGCGGTCCACGGCATAGGACCGGGTTACTTACGAGACCGGCTGCTGCTTCCAAATGCCTCCCATCGACCAGTGCGCTCCCATAGGGAGGGCCTCCTCAGGGCCGTCGGCCAGACATTGTCGACTGGCGACCCCCAGGGGGAGGGCCTTCTCGGTGGGGGCCCCTGCCCTCTGGAACGAGCTACCCCCAGGGATACGTCAACTCCCTGACCTCCGGACCTTTAGACGCGAGCTGAAGACATTCTTGTTCCATCGCACAGGGCTGGCCTAATATTTTAAATGGGGTTTTAACTGGAGTTTAACTTAAGTTTTTAGTTTTTACTTAATTTTATCTGTTAGCCAAATCAAATACAGTAAGTTTTTTAATAATGTTCATAATTTTTATATTCTTGTTTTATCCAGCTGTAAACCGCCCTGAGTCCTTTGGGAGAAGGGCGGTATACAAATCAAAACAATAAATAAATAAAACAATAAAACAATAAAACAATAAATAAATAAATAAATAAATAAATAAATAAGTAGGAGACCCTCCACCATTTCTGACAAATAGCAGTCCAATCTCTTCTTGAAAGCTTCCAGTGATGAAGCTCCCACAACTTCTGAAGGCAACTTCTGTTCCATGGGTTGATTGTTTCTCACTGTCAGAAAATTTCTCCTTATTTTCAGGTGGAATCTCTCCTTGATCAGTTTCCATCCATTATTCCTTGTCTGGCCTTCAGGTGCCTTGGAAAACAGCTTGACCCCCTCCTCTCTGTGGCAGCCCCTCAAATATTGGAGGATGCTATCATGTCTCCCCTAGTCCTTCTCTTCACTAGACTAGCCATGCCCAGTTCCTGCAACCGTTCATTGTATGTTTTAGCCTCCAGTCCCCTAATCAGGGCCGCGGTGTGGCTCAGGTTGTAAGATAGCCTGTTATTAAACACAGCTGCCTGCAATTACTGCAGGCTCGAGTCCCACCAGACCGAAGGTTGACTCAGCCTTCCATCCTTTATAAGGTAGGTAAAATGAGGACCCAGATTATTGGGGGGGGCAGTAAGTTGACTTTGTATATAAATGTACAAATAGGATGAAGACTATTGCCTTACACAATGTAAGCTGCCCTGAGTCTTCGGAGAAGGGCGGGATATAAATGTAAAAAAAAAAAAATCATTCTGGTTGCTCTTCTCTGCACTATTTCTAGAGTCTCAACATCTTTTTTTTTTAATTTGCGTTTATATTCCGCCCTTCTCCGAAGACTCAAGGCGGCTTACACTATGTCAAGCAATAGTCTTCATCCTATTTGTATATTTATATACAAAGTCAACTTATTGCCCCCAACAATCTGGGTCCTCATTTTACCTACCTTATAAAGGATGGAAGGCTGAGTCAACCTTGGGCCGGGCTTGAACCTGCAGTAATTGCAGGCTACTGTGTTCTAATAACAGGCTTTAGCAGCCTGAGCTATCACGGCCCTTGTTATTGGCCCTTGTTATTGGCCACGCCCACCCAGTCATCTGACCGCCAAGCCACGCCCACCAATTAAGCCACGCCCACAGAACCGGTAGGGAAAATTTTTAGATTTCACCCCTGGATCTGGACAGGTGTCGCCTTCTACCTCTTTCCCCCAGGAGACGAAACCCCGCCTTCCCCAGAGGTCGCTGTCCCTAGTCAGTCTGGAGCCCAGGCGACACAGTCCCTCCCATCCTGGCAAAGGGCAGCCCTGCCTCGGCGGCCCCTTCCTCGCTATCTGCAAAAGGGGGAGCTGCACACAAGGGGGGGGGCGGGAAGGGGCAGCTCAAAGGGCCCAGAAGGAAGTTTGAGAAGATGAATAATAGCAGAAGAACAGAGTTGGAAGGGACCTTGGAGGTCATCTAGTCCGGCCCCCTTCCCCCCAAGCAGGAGACCCTTCACCATTTCTGACAGATGGCAGTCCAGTCTCTTCTTGAAGGCTTCCAGTGATGAAGCTCCCACAACTTCCGAAGGCAACTTCTGTTCCATGGGTTGATTGTTCTTCCTGTCAGGAAATTTCTCCTTATTTCCAGGTTGAATCTTCCTTGCTCAGTTTCCATCAGTTCTTCCTTGTCTGGAATATGAGGAGGATCCAGAGAAGAAAAGAAAGGGGGGTTCAAATACTTTCCTTACTCAGCCCCTCCCCCTTATTTCTAGATTGCCGCCCTGTTTCCCGAGGTTTCATCAGATTGGGAAAAGAAAGTTTGCTCTTTTGTTAAGGTGGGAATTGTTAGAAGGGGAGAAACTGCGGGGGGGGGGGGAGGTGGGAGGTAGGCGGCAACTGATGGGCAGAGGAGCGGAGTGGCCTCCACGGGTGGGAGGTTGAAGGGGTGACTGCAGGGGAGGGTTGATGCCACGGCTCCTCTCCTAAGAGGGGCGAGGGCTTTGGGCAGTGGGGGACAATGTGTTCAAGGGAGGGGGAGGGGTGTTGCTGGTGTGTGGCTGGGCGTGAATAAGTGCACAAAAGTGTTTACCGTTCCTGTCCTATTGTTTTCTTACATTATATGTGTTTATATATAATGTTGTGACAAAATAAATAAATAAAATAAAATAAAATAGTTGCGGCTATCCCCGGGGGGGGGCAGGGGAGGGGGAAAGGCAAGGGGAGGATATGTTTGGGGAAGGGGAGGGGGAGGAGGGATGCGGAGGTGCCGAAGGAGCATTGTGTGTCCGGGGAGAGGAAGGCTGTGAGTGGGGAGGGGGCGCGGCAAGAGGAAGCGGCAATTGCAAAGTGAAAGGGGCCAAAGAACCGCGGAGATTCTCCCGGAGCGGCTTCAACGCCTCGGCCTGCAGCGCGCCTGGAGCGTCTCCGGTGCTGAGCAGGGATGCGGAGGGTCCCACTTGGATGGGCGACCGGGGCGAGCGCTGCGGAAAAGCCAGCCGGCCATCAGCAGCAGCAGGGGGGTCTTCTCCTGCCTCTTTCCCCCCCAGAGACAAGCAGGCTCTCTGCTTACCGACCGACCCGTCTCAACATCGCAGCTCCTGCTTTCCCTTCGCTCAGCCCGACGGTCCCCAAAGTCCGGCAGCTCCGAGGCCTCTTTGCCTCCCCTGCTATTCCAGCCCTCCCCACAGGGGGCGCCCTTCCTCCCCTTCGGCCCAAGGGTTAGGCCCCCCGAGGCTCCCTCTGCCGCCCCCCCCCCGAAGGACTCGGCAGCCCCGCAGAGGCTCCGCTCACAGCTCCACGCCGTTCGCGCTCAGAGCCGCCGAATCTCCATCCAGCTCTGGGACTTGGCCGACCGGCCCTTGAAAGAGCTCCGCCGCCACAGGAGCCTCTTCCTTCCTTCCGCCTGTCCATCTTCTCCGCCTGGTTGTCCCGCTGGATCCCTTTGCCTCCACCTGCGCCACGGAGCTCCGTCTTCCCGGGTCTGATGGAGGCTCTTCAGGGGGAGTTTGGGCTGGTGGTTGAGGTTTTGCTCTGCTGTGTAAGGGCTGCGTAAGAGGAGGACGTCACAAAGAGGCTCCAGGCGCTTTTGGGGCAGCTGATCAGGGAAGAAAACAGCCTGGAAGGGAAAGATGGGGGGGGGCTGGGGGGGCGGAGAAATGACTACATGCCCAGAAGCTTCTCCTTGGTTTGAGCTCTGAAGTTTTGAGTCGGTCAGGCTGAGACTTCTCCAGTTAAACCAGTGAAACCCAGTCAGTCTAATTCAACAACCAAGGCAAACTCCCGAGGAGCCTCCATCGCTCCCCGCCAGATCGAGGTCCTTGGCGCCGTTGCAGAGAAAGGGATCCAGTGGGAGAAGCAGCCGGAGAAGATGGACAGGAGGCAGGAAGAGTCTCCTTGGACGGCGGAGCTGAAGGGCCACCAGGAAGGGCTGCTCTGCGCCTCCCCAGATGCCTTCGGGCCCTTCAGCTCGGCTGGCGGAGTCCGCGAACGGCGGGGCTGAAGTCCAAAGGGCGACGGGGGAAGCGGAGCCTCTCCGGGGCTGCCGAGGCCTTGGGCTGCGGGGGAGCCGTGGGGGGGGGTGAAGTTGAGCCCTTGGGCCAATGGGGAGGAAGAGCGCCCCCCGTGGGAAGGGCGAGACTGGTGGGTGGGCTGGGAGCTGCCATAATAGGGGCGAGTTTGGGAACTGGGGGGCAGAGCGAAGGGAAAGGAGGAGCTGAGAAGGGTTGGTGGGTAAGGAAGGAGACGGCCTGCTTTTCTTGGGGGGAAACAGGCTTCCCTGCCGGCTGGCTTTTCCGCAGCGCTCGGCCTGGTTGCCCCTCCAGAGGAGACCCTCAGCAGCCCTGCTTAGCACCGGAGACGCTCCCGGCAGCTCCCCTCGCGCCCTGCCCAAACAGACAGCTGTCACTCAAGTCCCTCGCCTGCCCGGAACCAGCCACGAACAGCAACACGCGACCCCCGCACTGTCTAAAGCCCCCGGCCCTCTTTGGAGGGAAGCCACTGGACGCCGCCTTCGCCCGCAGGCGCCCCTTCAACCTCTCCCTTGCGAAGGAAACGCCACGCTCCGCCCCCAATCAACTGCCCCTCCCCCTCCCTCTCCCCTCATATTCTCACAATCCGCGAGTGGAAAAACGCGCTTTCTTTTAACAATCTCCTCAAACTGCAAGCAACGCCGCAAAGGGCCTCAAGGACGCTCTCTAAGTAATGGAGGAGGAGGGGCAGCTGGATCTCCCAGAGGACAATATTGGAAGGGGAGGACCTGGAGGCTTCCACCCCCTCTGGCTTGGGGAGACAGGCAGGGACCCTCAGAGAAAGGGGGTCCTGCAAGCACCCGGGTCCCGTCCTGTTCCTCTCCCTCCAAGCAATGGAGGGGGCTCCTTCCTCTCCCTCCGGACCCTCGCAGCCTCCGGGCAATGGAGGATCGTCTGAATGGCCTTTCTTGACCCACCAGGCCTGGGAATGGAGGGCTGCGTGTGGGGTGTGCGTGTGTGAATGAGGGATTGGGGTCTTCCTGCTGCTTTTGGATACCTCCCTGATACCATAAAGCCAAGGTCACGCGATCCTGTGCTGCAGCCGCTTCTCCCGAATTGACTCACCCGATGGTTACATCTGCCGCTGGGACTAAGGAGGAGCCGCGAGGGTCCCTGGTCAGCCAGGCGAGGCTATTCCGGAGCTCCCGAAGGGACCGGAGGCGGGGAAGGTCTGGAAGGGGAGGAACGGGGCCCACTTGAACCCGGAGAAAAGGGACAATCCGGCCCACCTGGGTCTGGAGGGGGCTCATCCTTTACTCTTCCGGGCAAGGCGGAGGGAAACCCCCCCCCTTCTCCAGAGGTTGCTGTCTACAGTTGGAGGAGAGAAGAAGGGCCGAGCCTCCTCCAACAGCCCCCCCACCTACAACTTCCACATAAGGAGAAAATGGGAGGGGTGTCAGAGAGCCCCCGGGCATCTTCAGCCCAAGGAACAGTTGGCCAAGTGGCAGAAAGGACTCAGCGCCCTTCGGCTGCCCTTCCACGGACTTCTCGTGCGGGCAGCTGCCAGGCAGAAGGACCGCCGCCCTCGGAGTGCCGGATTGGAAAAAGATGGGGGAAAGGGATTTATGAGGGGGGGGGGAGAAGGGAAGCCGGGCCGTCCTTGGAGATCGGGGGAAGGGGAAGGGGAGAGAGCTCAAATCTGCAGCGGCGTTCAAAGCACCGCGGACGCAGGCAAAAAAGGGCGGGGGATTTGACACCTGCCCCCCCCCGAGAAGGTGAGGGAAGCGACCCTGGCCTCCATCCCCGCAACCCAGATGAGAGGAAGCCCCTCCAGGCGCTCCGAGGAGGGCATCCGCAGGGCAAGGCAGCGGGAGGGGAGGCGGCTCAGGCACACCACCTGCCGGGGGCGGCCCTGCCCGACCTGGGCGTGGTGCGAGGAGGCAGGGCAGGACAGGGTCTTGAGTGACAGCTGTCTGTTTGGGGGAGGGGAGAAGGAAGGTGCAGCTGCAGAAGGAGCCTTTTGTGTTGGGGGGGGCGAGGAGTGCCTGGGGAGGGGGAGGGAAGCAAAGCTAGCTGAGGGACTTTGCCCTAAATACTGAAGATTTATTTTTATTTATTTATTTATTTGTCACAACAGTATATATAAGCATAAGTATGAAATAACTATAAGAAATTGGATACAACCAAAGGGAACATTAGGACAGGAAAGGGAGGCACGCTGGTGCTCTTATGCACGCCCCTTACAGACCTCTTAGGAATGGGGTGAGGTCAACTGTAGAGAGTCTTTGGTTAAAGCTTTGGGGATTTTGGGAAGAGACCACAGAGTCAGGTAGTGCATTCCAGGCATTAACAACTCTGTTACTGAAGTCATATTTTCTGCAATCAAGATTGGAGCAATTCACATTAAGCTTCAATCTATTGTGTGCTCGTGTATTGTTGCAATTGAAGCTGAAGTAGTCTTCGACAGGAAGGACATTGTAACAGACGATTCTGTGAGTTAAACTCAGGTCATGTCGAAGGCGGCGGAGTTCTAAATTTTCTAAACCCAGGATTTCAAGTCTGGTGGCATAAGGTATTTTATTGTATTCAGAGGAATGCAGAACTCTTCTTGTAAAATATTTCTGGACATGTATTGATGTCCGAAATGTGGTATGGGTTCCAGACAGTCGAGCTGCATTCAAGAATTGGACTAGCAAATGTTTTATAAGATCTGGTTAGTAGTGTAGTGTTTCTGGAGAAGTAGCTATGCAAGATTAGGTTTACAACTCTTAAAGCCTGTTTTGCAATGTAGTTGCAGTGGGCTTTGGCACTTAGATCATGAAAACTCCAAGGATGATGGACCGGACAATATCTCTCCTTCCCAGCTGCCCCGTCTGCCTCCAATGTCCCACCTCACAGAATAAATCTCCAAGGAAATTAAGGGAAGACTGTCAGTTTTATGAGAGGAGTGGGCTCGAGGATCCAGGATGGAAAACAGAGGGAGGGCAGAGGATGGATTGAGAGGGAGCTGAGTGATCCACTGGATCCCTTTAATCTTGGAGAAAGAAATTGAAAGGTCCTCTCTAGGGTCTGCAACAAACCACTGCAGCCTTCATAATTTATTTATTTTTATTTATTTTATTTATTTGTCAAGTGTATATAAGATAACCGATATAAGTATAAGCATGATTATGAATACAGGAAAGGGATACAAAAAAATGGGAACAGTAGGACAGAGGCGGCAGGCACGTTGGTGCGCTAACAACAACAACAACAACAACAACAACAGAGTTGGAAGGGACCTTGAGGCCTTCTAGTCCAACCCCCTGCCCAGGCAGGAAACCTTACACCACTTCAGTCAAATGGTTATCCAACATCTTCTTAAAAACTTCCAGTCTTGGAGCATTCACAACTTCGGGTGGCAAGTTGTTCCATTCCATTGATTCATTGTACTGTCAGGAAATTTCTCCTTAGTTCTAAGTTGCTTCTCTCCTTGATTAGTTTCCACCCACTGCTTCTTGTCCTGCCTTCAGGTGCTTTGGAGAATAGGTCGACTCTCTTCTTTGTGGCAACCCCTGAGATATTGGAACACTGCTATCATGTCTCCCTTAGTCCTTCTTTTCATTAAACTAGACATACCCAGTTCCTGCAATTGTTCTTCATATCTTTTAGCCTCCAGTCCCCTAATCATCTTTGCTGCTCTTGTCTGCACTCTTTCTAGAATCTCCACATCCTTTTTAGATTGTGGTGACCAAAACTGAATGCAATATTCCAAGTGTGGCCTTACCAAGTGTGGCCTTATAAAGTGGCATAAACACTTCACGTGATCTTGATTCTATCCCTCTCTTTATGCAGCCCAGAACTGTGTTGGCTTTTCTGGCAGCTGCTGCACATGGCTGGCTCATATCCAAATGGTTGTCCACTAGGACTCCTATGCATGCCCCTTACAGACCTCTTAGGAATGGGGTGAGCTCAACAGTAGACAGTCTAAGGTTAAAGTTTTGGGGGTTTGGGGATGTAACCACAGAGTCAGGTAGTGCATTCCAGGCATTGACCCTCGGTTGCTGAAGTCGTATTTTCTGCAATGAAGTTTGAAGCGGTTAACTTGAAGTTTGTATCTATTGTGTGTTCGTGTATTATTGCGGTTGAAGCTGAAGTCGTCATTGACAGGTGGGACGTTGGAGCAGATAATTTTGTGTCCTACGCTTAGGTCAGACCGAAGGCGACATAGTTCTAGGTTGTCCAAGCCCAACATTTCAAGCCTGGTGGCAGAAGGGATTCTGTTGAGAGCAGAGGAGTGGAGGACTCTTCTCGTGAAATACCTCTGGACTCCCTCAATTGTCTTAAAGTCCGATATACAATGTGGATTCCAGGCAGATGAGCTGTATTCGAAAACTGGTCTAGCAAAGGGTTTGTATGCCCTCGTTTGCAGTACAATATTAATTAATATCATTAATTGTGTAATATAATATAATTAATTAATATTGTATATAATAATATTCCAATATTAGCACTTTGAGGAACATTCTGTGGGCTCAGTTCCCCTGGGAGCCTCGGGGGGCCTTCCCTCCATCTTTCACCCCCTCCCCCCATTTCCGCTTTTTATTCCACAGACTTTGCCTGAGACCTCTCAGGATCTCTCTGTTAGCGGGTGTGACCCTCCCTATTGAAAGGAAGGTCCAGAGTTGCTGGAGGGGGCACCCCTGGCATCTCCCCAGAGCGGGTTCAAAGATGATGACATCGCAGCACGTGTCATAGAACCTTGGCTGGGCTGTCCTGGCTCATTCTCAACGGCTTTCTCTAAAAATGGCTGGCAATTTTCTTCACAGGATGAAGAAAAAGCTTATTCAAAGAAATAGAGGTAGGAGAGAATTAAAAACAACAGATTTACTAACTATTTAACTTTAGCAGCAAGTGTAAAGAGTTTAGATGCCAGAAATATCAGCTGGCACCTAATATTTGGGAATAAAAAACAAAGCTGCTGCTGTGAAACTGAACAACTTTCTTCATAATCAATAAGTTTGTGATTTTAAAGAAGTCTATTTTTTTTCCAGTGGTTCCTGAAGAACAGCCGGTCCTTTGGGGAAACACTGAGGTATGTAATATTTATTTTATTTTATTTTATTTTATTTTATTATTTGTCACTAAGTAGAAGGAAACAGTATCAGTAGAGAGAAAGACCTTCAGGGTGCCTGAATTAACTGGGCTGGAGGGTTTTCCCTGTGCTCAGGCCCAGCATCCTCAGGGTCTCCTTTGCTTTTCAGCAGAAGACTTCAAGAGCCGGCCATTTGCCGCCCATCTGGCAAAGACCTCCCCCTCAGCGGTCCTTTACCACCTGCCCCCCTAAGGTAAGCAATCGAACTCTTCTGGGGAAAGTTTTGAGTGTCCATGACTAATACATACATACATACATACATACATACATACATACATATTCCATGGCTGCTATTTTAACTTTTCCAGACTCCAGCAACATCAGGGGGGCGACCGCTGAGGAGCATTAAGCAGAAAAATGTCATCATGTAAGTCTATATTTTATCTAATATATATATATGTGTGTGTGTGTGTGTGTGTGTGTGTGTGTGTATTTTATTATTTATTATGTGGAGACTCTAGAAAGAGTGCAGAGAAGAGCAACCAAGAGGATTAGGGGACTGGAGGCTAAAACATATGAAACTGGGCATGTCTAGTTTCATGAAGAGAAGGACGAGGGGAGACAGGACAGCCGTGTCCTCAGGGGCTGCCACCAACAAGAGGGAGCGAATCTCTTCTCCAAAGCACCTGAGGGGAGGACAAGAAGCAATGGGTGGAAACTCATCAAGGAGAGAAGCAACTTAGAGCTAAGGAGAAATTTCCTGACAGTTAGTACAATGAATCAGTGGAACAACTTGCCTCCAGAAGTTGTGAATGCTCCAACACTGGAAGTGTTTAAGAAGAGGTTGGATAACCATTTGTCTGAAATTGTGTAGGGTTTTCTGCTTGAGCAAGGGGTTGGAGTAGAAGACCTCCAAGGTCCCTTCCAACTCTGTTGTTGTTGTTGTTGTTATTGTATACATTTTTCAGACTGGGGAGGGGGTCTTCTCCTGTGCCCAGCTCTCTTCCGGTCCCCTCCCAGGTCCCCAATTGGATTCAGAGCCCGGATCATTCCTTTGATCTTCTTCTAGTGCAGCCATTGTTGTCTTTTGTTTTGGAGGCCTGCTTTGGGTCCTTGTGGCACCGAAAGGGGAAATTCCTCTTCATCTTCAGCATTTTAGCAGAGGCAGGAAGGTTTTGTGCCGAAATTGACTGATCCTTGGATCTGTTCATAATTCCCTCCGCCTTGGCTGGAGCCCCAGTTCCAGCTGAAGAAAAGCAGCCCCAGAGCAGGATGCTGCCCCCCCCCCCGCCCCAGCCCATGCTTCACTGTGAGCCTGGTGACTTTGGTGGCTTATAAGACGTGGAGACCAAGGCTGTTGCTGTAAGAGACAACTGAAGAAATGTCAGACAACCCCTGCTCAACAGCTGGACTCGACGGGGGCTTGAGCAGAGTCCCCTTAAGTGATTTTCACATGTTTAATGACTATTATTTAACATCAGTTTTTCCCCTTCAAAGATTTCAGATAAAAAATTTAAAAACTGAATGGACTTGAAAAAACATAACATGAACTTAATTGAGGATGAAGACTTAGCAAGGAAAATAAAATCAACAAAGCCAAAAAATATTTGAAAACACAAATAAACCAGGAGGATGACTGGCATAGAAAATGAAAAAGGAAAAAGAAAGGAAATTGATAACTCAGCTACTAGATCAAGATGGAAAGATATGTTATCGAAATGAGGAAAAGAAAAAAATAATAATTGAGGAATATTACAAGAAACTATATCAACAAGAGCAGATATCAGAAGGGAAATAGAACAATATTTGGAAAAAGCAATAATTCCTAAAATACCATAGAATTTTAAAAAGCACTAGAAGAAAGAATATCAATGATGGAATTGGTGGAGGGAATTAAAAGGCAGAAGAATGGAAAAACCCCGGGACCAGATGGACTACCAGTAGAATTATATAAAAATTGCAATAAAATGTTACAAGTATTTAATGATTTATTAATAGAAGCCAATGTTTCGAATTCGTGGATGGAGGCATATATAACTCTTATACCAAAAGAAGAAACAGATTTACAACAAATAAAGAATTATAGACCAATTCCACTATTAAATGCAGATTACAAAATATTTGCATCAATCATGGCGGAAAGATTGAAGAGGTTGCTAAATGAATTTATACATTCAGATCAAAATGGGGTTTTTTGCCTAAAAGACAAATTAGGGACAATATACGAATTATATTGGATACATTGGAATATTATGAAGCGCATTCAGAGAAACAAATGGCATTGTTATTTTTAGATGCGCAGAAGGCGTTTGATAATGTGAATTGGCAATTTATGACCATACAATTACAAAAGATGGACTTTGGGGATAGATTTATAAATAAATGGTTAAGACTATATAGAAAGACCAATCAGCAAAAGTAATAATAAATGGTGAAATGACAGAGAAAGTAGATATCAGAAAGGAACTAGACAAGGATGTCCATTCACTGCATTGTTATTCATCTTGATGCTAGAAATTTTAAACAGAAAAATAAGACAAGATAAAGAATTAAAAGGAATGAAAATTAAAAGGATTTAATTTTCTGGATTACTGCAATGCTCTCTACATGGGGCTCCCCTTGAGGGGCATCCGGAGGCTCCAGTTAGTCCAGAATGCGGCTGCGCGGGTGATAGAGGGAGCCCCTCATGGCTCCCGTGTGACACCTCTCCTGCGCAGACTGCACTGGCTACCTGTGGCCTTCCGGGTGCGCTTCAAGGTGTTGGTGACAATCTTTAAAGCGCTCCATGGCATAGGGCCGGGCTATTTACGGGACCGCCTACTGCTACCGAATACCGCTCACCGACCCGTGCGCTCTCACAGAGAGGGACTCCTCAGGGTGCCGTCAGCTAGGCAGTGTCGTCTGGCGACACCCAGGGGAAGGGCCTTCTCTGTGGGGGCTCCCACCCTCTGGAACGAACTCCCCCCAGGACTTTGTCAACTTCCGGACCTCCGAACCTTTCGTCGCGAGCTTAAAACATACTTATTCATCCGCGTGGGACTGGATTAGATTTTAAATTTACTGGTTTTAAATGGGTTTTTATTATTTATATTGTTTTTAATAATTCGGCTATAGAATAAGTTTTTTAATTATCATTTTAGTTTGTATTTATATGTATTTTTAATTGCCTGTGAACCGCCCTGAGTCCTCAGGGAGATAGGGCGGTATATAAATATGAAAAATAAAATAAATAAAATAAAATAAATAAAAGAGAAGCATATAAGCTTCAACATTTGTGGATGATTTAGTATTCATTATGGAAGAACCAATAGAAATGGGCCCAAAGTTAATGGAGCAAATAGAGGAATATGGAGAAGTAGCTGGATTGAAAATAAATAAAGACAAGACAAAAATGATAGTTAAAAATATGAGAGAAAAACAAAAGAAGCAATTAATGCAGAAGTTAGATATTCAAATAGTGACGAAAGTGGAATATTTGGGCATCCAATTAACCTCCAGATGCATTGCAGTAAAGGAAGATAACTACTATAAACTGAGAAATCAAATTGAAATAGACTTGGAAAAATGGAAAGATCTGCAACTATCATTAACGGGAAGAATAGCGTTAATCAAAATGAATGTACTGCCAAGAATTTTTGTTTTTTAAACTATTCCGATAAAATTGGAGAAAAAATATTTTGAGAGTTTGAATAAAATGATGTGGAAATATATATGGCAAAGGAAAAAAGCAAGAATTAATATTAAATTACTTCAAGATCCTAAGATTAGAGGAGGATTTGGTCTACCAAATTGGGAACTTTATCCCAAGCGGCGATGTTAACTTGGGTTAAAGAATGGATTTTACTGAGAAATACAAGGCTATTGACTTTAGAAGGACATGATTTGCAACTAGGCTGGCATGCCTTCTTATGGTATGGCAAAAATAGGATATTATGGATACTTCCAGAGACATTGTGTAAGAAATGGCTTGTTAACAGTATAGGAGAGAGAGAAAGAAACACATTATATGGAAATACCAATGTGGCTTTCAACAATAGAAGCGTTGACACATCCAAATATGGTTAACATGAACAGTATTGTAAGGTATAATAGAATAGAATTTATTGGCCAAGTGTGATTGGACACACAAGGAATTTGTCTTGGTGCATATGCTCTCAGTGTACATAAAAGAAAAGATACGTTCATCAAGGTACAACATTTACAACACAATTGATGGTCAATATATCAATATAAATCATAAGGATTGCCAGCAACAAGTTATAGTCATACAGTCATAAGTGGAAAGAGATTGGTGATGGGAACTATGAAACGATTAATAGTAGTGCAGATTCAGTAAATAGTCTGACAGTGTTGAGGGAATTATTTGTTTAGCAGAGTGATGGCCTTCGGGAAAAAGCTGTTCTTCTGTCTAGTTGTTCTGGTGTGCAGTGCTCTATAGCGTTGTTTTGAGGGTAGGAGTTGAAACAGTTTATGTCCAGGATGCGAGTGATCTGCAAATATCTTCACGGCCCTCTTCTTGATTCGTGCAGTATACAGGTCCTCAATGGAAGGCAGGTTGGTAGCAATTATTTTTTCTGCAGTTCTAATGATCCTCTGAAGTCTGTGTTTTTCTTGTTGGGTTGCAGAACCGAACCAGACAGTTCTAGAGGTGCAAATGACAGACTCAATAATTCCTCTGTAGAATTGGATCAGCAGCTCCTTGGGCAGTTTGAGCTTTCTGAGTTGGTGCACAAAGAACATTCTTTGTTGTCCTTTTTTAATGATGTTTTTGATGTTAGCTGTCCATTTGAGATCTTGCGATATGATAGAACCTAGAAATTTGAAGGTTTCTACTGTTGATACTGTGTTGTCAAGTATTGTGAGAGGTGGAAGTATGGAAGGGTTTCTCCTAAAGTCTACCACCATTTCTACGGTTTTGAGTGTGTTCAGTTCCAGATTGTTTTGGTTGCACCACAAGGCTAGTCGTTCGACCTCTCGTCTATATGCGGATTCGTCATTGTCTCGAATGAGACCAATCACTGTTGTGTCATCTGCGAACTTCAGTAGCTTAACAGATGGATCATTGGAGATGCAGTCATTGGTATACAGAGAGAAGAGAAGTGGGGAGAGCACACAGCCTTGGGGGCCCCCTGTGCTAATTGTACGGGTATTTGATGTGATCTTGCTTAGCTTCACCTGCTGCTTCCTGTTTGTTAGGAAGCTTGTGATCCACTTACAAGTCTGTTCCGGTACCTGTAGCTGGTTTAGCTTAGTTAGAAGAATGTCTGGAATGATGGTATTGAATGCTGAATTAAAGTCTACAAAAAGGACCCTTGCATAGGTCTTTGGAGACTCAAGATGCTGTAGGATGTAATGCAGAGCCATATTAACAGCATCATCTGTTGATCTTTGCTCGGTATGCAAATTGGAAGGGGTCTAACAGCGGATCCGTGATGGTTTTCAGGTAGGAAAGCACTAGCCTTTCAAAGGTTTTCATGACTACAGATGTTAGAGCAACTGGTCTGTAGTCATTCAGTTCCTTGATGGTGGGCTTCTTCGGCACTGGGATGATGGTAGAGCGTTTGAAGCAAGAAGGAACATAACACATCTCTAGTGATTTATTGAAAATATGGGTGAAGATGGGGGCCAATTGGTCAGCACAGACTTTTAAGCAAGAAGGAGTTATCTTGTCTGGGCCTGGAGCTTTTCCTGGCTTTTGTCTGTGAAATAGGTCCTGCACTTCCTTTTCTGTGATCACTAGGGGTTGTGAACCCAATGAAATGGGGTCAGTTGTAGGAGGCTTGGCTGTTGTTGGTGTGTCTGAGATGGGGTTGTGGAGATAGGTGGCTGTAGTTTCCTTTCAAACCTGCAGTAAAACTCCTTCAGGTCATCTGCCACTTGTTGATTACCTTCAGCCTGGGGAAGGAGGTTTGCCATAGCCGGTGATATTTTTAAGAGTTTTCCACATGTTTGCTGGTTCATTTGCTGAAAACTGATTCAGTAGCTTAACAGATGGATCATTGGAGATGCAGTCATTGGTATACAGAGAGAAGAGAAGTGGGGAGAGCACACAGCCTTGGGGGCCCCCTGTGCTAATTGTACGGGTATTTGATGTGATCTTGCTTAGCTTCACCTGCTGCTTCCTGTTTGTTAGGAAGCTTGTGATCCACTTACAAGTCTGTTCCGGTACCTGTAGCTGGTTTAGCTTAGTTAGAAGAATGTCTGGAATGATGGTATTGAATGCTGAATTAAAGTCTACAAAAAGGACCCTTGCATAGGTCTTTGGAGACTCAAGATGCTGTAGGATGTAATGCAGAGCCATATTAACAGCATCATCTGTTGATCTTTGCTCGGTATGCAAATTGGAAGGGGTCTAACAGCGGATCCGTGATGGTTTTCAGGTAGGAAAGCACTAGCCTTTCAAAGGTTTTCATGACTACAGATGTTAGAGCAACTGGTCTGTAGTCATTCAGTTCCTTGATGGTGGGCTTCTTGGCACTGGGATGATGGTAGAGCGTTTGAAGCAAGAAGGAACATAACACATCTCTAGTGATTTATTGAAAATATGGGTGAAGATGGGGCCAATTGGTCAGCACAGACTTTTAAGCAAGAAGGAACATAACACATCTCTAGTGATTTATTGAAAATATGGGTGAAGATGGGGCCAATTGGTCAGCACAGACTTTTAAGCAAGAAGGAACATAACACATCTCTAGTGATTTATTGAAAATATGGGTGAAGATGGGGCCAATTGGTCAGCACAGACTTTTAAGCAAGAAGGAACATAACACATCTCTAGTGATTTATTGAAAATATGGGTGAAGATGGGGCCAATTGGTCAGCACAGACTTTTAAGCAAGAAGGAACATAACACATCTCTAGTGATTTATTGAAAATATGGGTGAAGATGGGGCCAATTGGTCAGCACAGACTTTTAAGCAAGAAGGAACATAACACATCTCTAGTGATTTATTGAAAATATGGGTGAAGATGGGGCCAATTGGTCAGCACAGACTTTTAAGCAAGAAGGAACATAACACATCTCTAGTGATTTATTGAAAATATGGGTGAAGATGGGGCCAATTGGTCAGCACAGACTTTTAAGCAAGAAGGAACATAACACATCTCTAGTGATTTATTGAAAATATGGGTGAAGATGGGGCCAATTGGTCAGCACAGACTTTTAAGCAAGAAGGAACATAACACATCTCTAGTGATTTATTGAAAATATGGGTGAAGATGGGGCCAATTGGTCAGCACAGACTTTTAAGCAAGAAGGAACATAACACATCTCTAGTGATTTATTGAAAATATGGGTGAAGATGGGGCCAATTGGTCAGCACAGACTTTTAAGCAAGAAGGAACATAACACATCTCTAGTGATTTATTGAAAATATGGGTGAAGATGGGGCCAATTGGTCAGCACAGACTTTTAAGCAAGAAGGAACATAACACATCTCTAGTGATTTATTGAAAATATGGGTGAAGATGGGGCCAATTGGTCAGCACAGACTTTTAAGCAAGAAGGAACATAACACATCTCTAGTGATTTATTGAAAATATGGGTGAAGATGGGGCCAATTGGTCAGCACAGACTTTTAAGCAAGAAGGAACATAACACATCTCTAGTGATTTATTGAAAATATGGGTGAAGATGGGGCCAATTGGTCAGCACAGACTTTTAAGCAAGAAGGAACATAACACATCTCTAGTGATTTATTGAAAATATGGGTGAAGATGGGGCCAATTGGTCAGCACAGACTTTTAAGCAAGAAGGAACATAACACATCTCTAGTGATTTATTGAAAATATGGGTGAAGATGGGGCCAATTGGTCAGCACAGACTTTTAAGCAAGAAGGAACATAACACATCTCTAGTGATTTATTGAAAATATGGGTGAAGATGGGGCCAATTGGTCAGCACAGACTTTTAAGCAAGAAGGAACATAACACATCTCTAGTGATTTATTGAAAATATGGGTGAAGATGGGGCCAATTGGTCAGCACAGACTTTTAAGCAAGAAGGAACATAACACATCTCTAGTGATTTATTGAAAATATGGGTGAAGATGGGGCCAATTGGTCAGCACAGACTTTTAAGCAAGAAGGAACATAACACATCTCTAGTGATTTATTGAAAATATGGGTGAAGATGGGGGCCAATTGGTCAGCACAGACTTTTAAGCAAGAAGGAGTTATCTTGTCTGGGCCTGGAGCTTTTCCTGGCTTTTGTCTGTGAAATAGGTCCTGCACTTCCTTTTCTGTGATCACTAGGGGTTGTGAACCCAATGAAATGGGGTCAGTTGTAGGAGGCTTGGCTGTTGTTGGTGTGTCTGAGATGGGGGTTGTGGAGATAGGTGGCTGTAAAATTTGATTAGTAAAATTGGCTAATCAAATCCCTTCAGACTATCCTGGAAGTGCAGTTAAAGTCCATCAAACTTTTACGGAGCCTTTCTAAAAGACCCAATTAATGGTGAAAGCATTGTTAGTAGAAAGAGCAACACTGAATTTATACACACACACGCAAACATAAAGGTATTTTTAATGTTTTTCCATTGAAGAAAAAGATTGTTGATTCAAGTAAAAAAATGACGGGTCTAATTTCTCTCTGGTCTTCCTATTTTCAGCAACAGAAAGGATAAGCGGTTCTCCCTGAATGAAGAGCTCCTGCGTCACAACTCCCAGCTTGCGGAAAAGAACGCGCAGCTCTGCAGGGAGGTGGAGGAGCAACTGCGGAGGTGAGAAATTTTGAGACAGAACCCTGGTTTTCTCTTCCAGGATTTTGTATTCAATTCTCCTTAGCTCCCTACCCTGGACACACATTGCACAACCTTCTGCGTTGAATTACGTTGCCTGGATGGGTCTGAGACAGTAGTGAAATCCAATTTTTTTTACTACCGGTTCTGTGGGCGTGGCTTGGTGGGCGTGGCAGGGGAAGGATACTGCAAAATCCCCATTCTGTCCCCACTCCTGGGGGAAGGATATTGAAAAATCTCCATTCCCAATCCACTCTGGGGACAGCCAGAGGTGGTATTTGCCGGTTCTTCGAACTGCTCAAAATTTCCGCTACCGGTTCTCTGAACTGCTTGAAATTTCCGCTACCGGTTCTCTGAACTGCTTGAAATTTCCACTACCAGAACCTGTCAGAACCTGCTGGATTTCACCCCTGGTCTGAGACATCATGAATCTCTTGACAAGGACTTTTCCTGGCCAAATCCTCTGAATTAAGGAGGTCCTTGCATTTTTTCTCCTCCTCTGCTGCTCACTCACCTCAGTTCTCGGCTCCCCCTTCTGTCCCCATTAGAAACTTTGGAAATTGTTTTGACTTGGTTTGTGCCTTTTCTGGTGTGTAAGCCAAAAAAAAAGGGGGGGGGGAGGTTTTAAGATCTGTAGATTCTTTTGTGGTACTTATAGATTATGTAATGCTAAATACTGAAAGGAAAAAGTCATTAATTTGCACTTAGCTCTTAAATGTAGTTAAGACCGAAGAAGTGAATCAAATCCCTTAAGAATAAAGTGGAGATGTAGGTAGGATCTCCTGATTTGTCCATTTTACTGAGCATTTCTAAAGTAACTAATAAATCATTTAAATCATTCCTGCTTTGGTTCCTGTGAGGAGAACTTGGGACTGTAGCTGTGGTAACAGAAACGGCAAAACTCAATTCATTCAAAAGTCAGGCTGGTTAAAACAAACCAAGTGCCGGGTATTTTAGTTAGTTTAATTGTAAAATTGTTTGATGATTCAAGTGAAAACCTGAGGGGGCTAATTCCCCTCTTGTCTTCCTAATTTACAGAATAAAGGTTTTGGAAGAGCAGAACCGCCACCTCCACTGCAGAGTTGCGCAGCAAGCTGGAGAGACGCAGGAGCTCCTAGGGGAGAACCAGGCACTGCGGGAACAACTGGAGAGGTGAGAAATACCCTGTTTTCCCCAAAAATATGACCTACCTTGAAAATAAGTCCTAGCCTGAAATTAGAAGGCTAATTTCTGTCTGCTCTTCTAACTTTACAGAAAAGAAACTGTCATCGGGGCTCTGATTAATGAGAGGCTGGACCTTCCGGGTCAAATTGAGAGGCTCAAGCTGGATAAGGTTGCTTTGGCCGAGGAAAAAGAGGCAATAAGAAAGGACCTCACAGAGCGACTGAGGAGGTAAAACATGGACTTTCTCAGACCATCCATGACAAATGCACTCATTTCCTGACCTCTGTTTCAATTCAAAGCTTCATTTCTTTCATCGAGAAAGATAAAATAACATTGGAGCAGAAACATGATTCCAGGGTGAAGAATCTACCCATTAAGCGATAGGAAGAATAGCTGAAAATTAGAAGGAGAGGCCACATTTAAACACTTACGACTAAATTTTATTGTACTATAATAAAATCCCTAATTTTGTAAAATGAAGTTCCAAAAGAAGAAGAAAAAACCCTTAGTATGTATATTGTTACTCTTGTTCTTCTTAGGCACCAAATTATCCGTATTAGTACATATACTATTGATTCCAATTGAGGAATATTTACATAAAATGACAGTTGATGTTTTAGGACAGTTGATGGCCAATCTTTTTGGCACGGAGTGCAGCCCCTCCCCCACCCCAGCTGCCCAAACTATATTGGTTGTTTTCCAGAGAGAGATTTTCCTGGCATCAAACAGTTGTTGTTCTTGCTAAGTAAGTAAGTAAGTAAGTAAGAATATTTGGTTGCTTCTCAGCATTGAGGCCTCCATGTCTCTTTCTTCCAGAGAGAAACAACGGAGGGAACGTTTCCTGGGAGAGAGAGAGCGGCGGGGATCCCAGTAAGATCCGGGAGGAGATCGCAGAAGATCTAAGGAGATCTGAGGCAGCTTCCCACAAGCTAAGGCCTTCAAGTAGCTCCTCCTCCTAGTCCTCCTCCTTTCCCCTCCCCTCCCCCTCTTCCTCCCTTCCTCTCCCCTCTCCCTCCTCCCCTCCCACTCTCCCTCCCCTCATCTCCCTCCGCCTCCCCATCCCCCTTCCTTCCCTCCCTTCCTCCTCTCCTCCTCTCCCCTTCCTGCGTCACAACTCCCAGCTTGCGGAAAAGAACGCGCAGCTCTGCAGGGAGGTGGAGGAGCAACTGCGGAGGTGAGAAATTTTGAGACAGAACCCTGGTTTTCTCTTCCAGGATTTTGTATTCAATTCTCCTTAGCTCCCTACCCTGGACACACATTGCACAACCTTCTGCGTTGAATTACGTTGCCTGGATGGGTCTGAGACAGTAGTGAAATCCAATTTTTTTTACTACCGGTTCTGTGGGCGTGGCTTGGTGGGCGTGGCAGGGGAAGGATACTGCAAAATCCCCATTCCGTCCCCACTCCTGGGGGAAGGATATTGAAAAATCTCCATTCCCAATCCACTCTGGGAACAGCCAGAGGTGGTATTTGCCGGTTCTTCGAACTGCTCAAAATTTCCGCTACCGGTTCTCTGAACTGCTTGAAATTTCCGCTACCAGAACCTGTCAGAACCTGCTGGATTTCACCCCTGGTCTGAGACATCATGAATCTCTTGACAAGGACTTTTCCTGGCCAAATCCTCTGAATTAAGGAGGTCCTTGCATTTTTTCTCCTCCTCTGCTGCTCACTCACCTCAGTTCTCGGCTCCCCCTTCTGTCCCCATTAGAAACTTTGGAAATTGTTTTGACTTGGTTTGTGCCTTTTCTGGTGTGTAAGCCCAAAAAAAAGGGGGGGAGGTTTTAAGATCTGTAGATTCTTTTGTGGTACTTATAGATTATGTAATGCTAAATACTGAAAGGAAAAAGTCATTAATTTGCACTTAGCTCTTAAATGTAGTTAAGACCGAAGAAGTGAATCAAATCCCTTAAGAATAAAGTGGAGATGTAGGTAGGATCTCCTGATTTGTCCATTTTACTGAGCATTTCTAAAGTAACTAATAAATCATTTAAATCATTCCTGCTTTGGTTCCTGTGAGGAGAACTTGGGACTGTAGCTGTGGTAACAGAAACGGCAAAACTCAATTCATTCAAAAGTCAGGCTGGTTAAAACAAACCAAGTGCCGGGTATTTTAGTTAGTTTAATTGTAAAATTGTTTGATGATTCAAGTGAAAACCTGAGGGGGCTAATTCCCCTCTTGTCTTCCTAATTTACAGAATAAAGGTTTTGGAAGAGCAGAACCGCCACCTCCACTGCAGAGTTGCGCAGCAAGCTGGAGAGACGCAGGGGCTCCTAGGGAGAACCAGGCACTGCGGGAACAACTGGAGAGGTGAGAAATACCCTGTTTTCCCCAAAAATATGACCTACCTTGAAAATAAGTCCTAGCCTGAAATTAGAAGGCTAATTTCTGTCTGCTCTTCTAACTTTACAGAAAAGAAACTGTCATCGGGGCTCTGATTAATGAGAGGCTGGACCTTCGGGGTCAAATTGAGAGGCTCAAGCTGGATAAGGTTGCTTTGGCCGAGGAAAAAGAGGCAATAAGAAAGGACCTCACAGAGCGACTGAGGAGGTAAAACATGGACTTTCTCAGACCATCCATGACAAATGCACTCATTTCCTGACCTCTGTTTCAATTCAAAGCTTCATTTCTTTCATCGAGAAAGATAAAATAACATTGGAGCAGAAACATGATTCCAGGGTGAAGAATCTACCCATTAAGCGATAGGAAGAATAGCTGAAAATTAGAAGGAGAGGCCACATTTAAACACTTACGACTAAATTTTATTGTACTATAATAAAATCCCTAATTTTGTAAAATGAAGTTCCAAAAGAAGAAGAAAAAACCCTTAGTATGTATATTGTTACTCTTGTTCTTCTTAGGCACCAAATTATCCGTATTAGTACATATACTATTGATTCCAATTGAGGAATATTTACATAAAATGACAGTTGATGTTTTAGGACAGTTGATGGCCAATCTTTTTGGCACGGAGTGCAGCCCCTCCCCCACCCCAGCTGCCCAAACTATATTGGTTGTTTTCCAGAGAGAGATTTTCCTGGCATCAAACAGTTGTTGTTCTTGCTAAGTAAGTAAGTAAGTAAGTAAGAATATTTGGTTGCTTCTCAGCATTGAGGCCTCCATGTCTCTTTCTTCCAGAGAGAAACAACGGAGGGAACGTTTCCTGGGAGAGAGAGAGCGGCGGGGATCCCAGTAAGATCCGGGAGGAGATCGCAGAAGATCTAAGGAGATCTGAGGCAGCTTCCCACAAGCTAAGGCCTTCAAGTAGCTCCTCCTCCTAGTCCTCCTCCTTTCCCCTCCCCTCCCCCTCTTCCTCCCTTCCTCTCCCCTCTCCCTCCTCCCCTCCCACTCTCCCTCCCCTCATCTCCCTCCGCCTCCCCATCCCCCTTCCTTCCCTCCCCTTCCTCCTCTCCTCCCTCTCCCCCTTCCTTTCCCTCCAGCCCCTCCACATCTCCCTCCTGCTCCCCTCCCACTCCTCCTCCTCTTCCTTCCCCTCCTCCCCTACTTAGACAAAAGTCGCTTCAGTCAAAGCAAAGTGTAGCATAAGACAAACTTCCCAAACTTTGCTCAGCTCAAAGCAAAGTCATTGACCGTCAAGACTTGACGATGAAGACGAGGTGTGAGAAGATTGCAGTGTTGAAAAAGCTTCTACACACAGTGAAAATAAAACTCAGTGTAACACAAGAGAAGTTTCCAAACCAGGCGGTGACTTCCAAATACGTTCACATCGGATCAAGTTGAGAAGATGAAGTAGAACTACTCTATCAGCGATCAGGTGACTCGCAGGTTTCAGTCAAAGCAAAAATAGAAGATGGGGAGGATAAAATGTGGGAAGGAAATTGCCACTCAGAGCCCAAATTTAAAAGCAAGTCTAGCTGGTGACAAATTGGAGAGCAAAAAGATGGGCCAGTCTCTCCTAAACAGCTAAGTCAAACTTCTGCTGGGAGTATTTTTGGTTGCCAAAGTTAAAAAAATATTGGCAATCAGAAACCCACTTTGAAAATTCAAAATCCGAAGCAGAATAGCAACAGCCAGAAAGCTCTTATAAAAGGCATTAGTACTTCTGCAAAACGAGAACAGGGAACAAAAGACAAATGCATTTCCTCCACTTCATCTAAAGCACAAGTGACGCCACAGAGAAGTTTGTGACTTTCCAGACAACGGTTCCTGTTGAATCCTCCCAAGAATCCATGTTGGTGGATGATTCGGAAACAGATCCAAAGGGTATGGAGGCCAAGAAAGAATGACACCACAGAAGATGGAGATCCACTGGATCCTTTTCACCAGAAGATTCCACCCCTAAGCACCGCCTTTCAGAACCAAAGGAAAGAGCGCCATCAGCCACGGGGTTTGTGATGTCTCCTCCTCATCGATCCGGTCAGGAAATGCGGGATTCTGGGAAATCCTGGACAAGGGTCCAAAGCCCCCCAGCCAGGCCTCCTTTTCCAAGCCCCCTGAGAACTCTCGGCCTCCCCATCATCTCCCGAATGGTTCTTGAGCCAGACCAGTGAATGCAGCCAAGGACCAAAAGCCTCCAGGGGAGAGGATGCGAGAGGGGGGCCACAAGGGTCTTTCTGGGGCCCTCAAGAGGAAAAAAGACGGAGAAGAGGATGGAAACAGGAGCTCCTCTTCATCACGCAAGTCGGACTTTAAAAGTTTAAAAAAATATTGGCAATCAGAAGCCCACTTTGAAAATTCAAAATACGAAGCAGAATAGCAACAGCCAGAAAGCTCTTATAAAAGGCATTCGTACTTCTGCAAACCCTTTCATGGATTACTGCCTTGTCGTGAAGGGGCTGCGTAGCTCAATGAAGCTATGAGCTATGCCGTGCAGGGACACCCAAGACGGACAGGTCATAGCAGAGAGTTCTGACAAAACGTGATCCACTGGAGAAGGAAATGGCAACCCATTCCAGTATCTTTGCCACAAAAACCCCAGGGACGGTACAAAAAGGAAAAAAAGATATGATGCCGGAAGATGAGCCCCTCAGGTCGGAAGGTTTCCAATATGCTACTCGGGAAGAGCAGAGGGCTGGTACTAGTAGCGCCAGAAAGAATGAAGCCACTGGGCCAAAGCCGAAAGGACGCTCAGCTGTGGATGTGAAAGGAAAATCCGATGCTGTAAAGATTTCTCCATAGGAACTTGGAATGTAAGATCCATGAATCAAAGTAAGCTGGACGTGGTCAAACAAGAGATGACAAGATTGAACATCGACATCTTAGGAATCAGTGAACTAAAATGGACAGGAGTGGGTGAATTTAATTCAGCTGACCATCAGGTATACTACTGCGGGCAAGAATCTCTCAGAAGAAATGGAGTAGCCTTCATAGTCAATAAGAGAGTAGGAAAAGCAATACTGGGATACAATCCCAAAATGACAGAAAGATCTCAGTTCGAATCCAAGGCAAACCATTCTATATCACAGTAGTCCAAGTCTATGCCCCAACCTCTGGTGCTGAAGAGGATGAAATTGACCGGTTCTATGAAGCCCTACAGAACCTTATAGAATTAACACCAAAAAATGATGTCCTTATCATCATGGGGGATTGGAATGCTAAAGTAGGAAGCCAAAAGATAACTGGAGTAACAGGGAAGTTTGGCCTTGGAGTACAAAATGAAGCAGGGCACAGGCTGATAGAATTCTGTCAAGATAATACGATGGTCATAGCAAACACTCTTTTCCAACAACCCAAGAGACGACTCTACACATGGACATCACCAGACGGTCAACACAGAAATCAGATTGACTAGGTGCTCTGCAGCCAAAGATGGAGAAGCTCTATACAGTCAGTAAAAACAAGACCAGGAGCCGACTGTGGCTCAGATCATGAGCTTCTCCTTGCAAAATTTAGGTTTAAATTGAAGAAAGTAGGGAAAAGCCCCAGGCCACTCAGGTATGAACTAAATCATATCCCTGATGAATATACAGTAGAGGTGACAAATAGATTTAAGGAATTAGATCTGATAGACAGAGTGCCTGAAGAACTATGGACAGAGGTTTGCAACATTGTTCAAGAGGTAACAACTAAAACCATCCCAATGAAAAAGAAAGGCAAGAAAGCAAAACGGCTGTCTGAGGAAGCTTTGCAAATAGCTGAGAAGGGAAGCGAAAGGCAAGGGAGAAAGAGAAAGATACACCAGGTTGAATGGAGAATTCCAGAGAATAGCTAGAAGAGATAAGAATACATTCTTAAACGAACAGTGCAAAGAAATAGAAGAAAACAATAGAATAGGGAGGACCAGAGATCTCTTCAAGAAAATTGGAGATATGAAGGGAACATTTCATGCAAAGATGGGCATGATAAAAGACCAAAGTGGCAGGGACCTTACAGAGGCAGAAGAGATTAAGAAGAGGTGGCAAAATTACACAGAAGACCTATACAAGAACGAGCTTAACATCCCTGATAACCACAATGGGGTGGTCACTGACCTTGAGCCAGACATCCTAGAATGTGAAGTCAAATGGGCCTTAGGAAATCTGAGCAACAACAAAGCTAGTGGAGGAGACAGTATTCCAGCTGAGCTATTCAAAATCTTAAAAGACGATGCAGTAAAAGTGCTACACTCAATTTATCAGCAAATTTGGAAAATTCAGCAGTGGCCACAGGATTGGAAAAGGTCAGTTTACATTCCAATTCCAAAGAAAGGCAATGCCAAAGAACGTTCAAACTATCATACCATTGCACTCATTTCACATGCTAGTAAGGTTATGCTTAAAATCCTACAAGCTAGGCTCCAGCAGTATGTGGATCGAGAACTACCAGAAGTACAGGCAGGATTTCGAAGAGGCAGAGGAACTAGAGATCAAATTGCCAACATACGCTGGATCATGGAGAAAGCTAGGGAGTTCCAGAAAAACATCTACTTCTGCTTCATTGATTATGCTAAAGTCTTTGATTGTGTGGATCGCAACAAATTGTGGCAAGTTCTTAAAGAGATGGGTGTACCAGACCATCTTATTTATCTCTTGAGAAACCTGTACGAAGCAACAGTGAAAACTGGACACGGAACTACAGATTGGTTCAAAATTGGGAAAGGAGTCCGGCAAGGCTGTATACTATCGCCCTGCCTATTTAACTTATATGCAGAGCACATCATGAGAAAGGCGGGGCTGGATGAATCAAAAGTTGGGATTAAGATTGCTGGCAGAAATACCAACAACCTCAGATATGCAGATGATACCACTCTAATGGCAGAAAGCAAAGAGGAACTAAGAAGCCTCTTGATGCTGGTGAAGGAGGAGAGTGCAAAAGTTGGCTTGAACTCAACATTAAAAAAACTAAGATCATGGCATCCGGCCCTCTCACTTCCTGGCAGATAGATGAGGAAGAAATGGAAGTAGTGACAGATTTTATTTTCCTGGGTTCCAAGATCACCACAGATGGGGACTGCAGCCGAGAAATTAAAAGTCGCTTGCTCCTTGGGAGGAAAGCTATGGCAAATCTAGACAGTGTACTAAAAAGCAGAGACATCACCCTGCCAACAAAAGTGCATATGGTTTTCCCAGTTGCAATGTATGGTTGTGAAGGTTGGACCATAAGAAAGGCTGAGCGCCAAAGAATTGAGGCCTTTGAACTCTGGTGCTGGAGAAGACTCCTGCGAGTCCCTTGGACTGCAAGGTGAACAAACCAGTCAGTTCTAGAGGAAATCAACCCTGACTGCTCTTTAGAAGGCTGGATCCTGAAAATGAAACTGAAATACTTTGGTAATAATACCTGGAGAAGAGCCTAATACCTGGAGAAGAGCCTAATACCTGGAGAAGAGCCGAATGCTGGGAAAGATTGAGGGCAAAAGAAGAAGGGGACGACAGAGAACGAGGTGCCTGGATGGAGTCACTGAAGCAGTAGGCATGAGTTTAAATAGATTCCAGAGGATGGTAGGGGACAGGAAGGCCTGGAGGAACGTCGTTGATGGGGTCACGATGGGTCAGACACGACTTCGCAGCTAACATCAACAACAACTTCTGCAAAACGAGAACAGGGAACAAAAGACAAATGCATTTCCTCCACTTCATCTAAAGCACAAAGTGACGCCACAGAGAAGTTTGTGACTTTCCAGGCAACGGTTCCTGTTGAATCCTCCCAAGAATCCATGTTGGTGGATGATTCGGAAACAGATCCAAAGGGTATGGAGGTCAAGAAAGAATGACACAACAGAAGATGGAGATCCACTGGATCCTTTTCACCAGAAGATTCCACCCCTAAGCACCGCCTTTCAGAACCAAAGGAAAGAGCGCCATCAGCCACGGGGTTTGTGATGTCTCCTCCTCATCGATCCGGTCAGGAAATGAGGGATTCTGGGAAATCCTGGACAAGGGTCCAAAGCCCCCCAGCCAGGCCCCCTGAGAACTCTCGGCCTTCCCATCATCTCCCGGATGGTTCTTGAGCCAGACCAGTGAATGCAGCCAAGGACCAAAAGCCTCCAGGGGAGAGGATGCGAGAGAGAGAGGGGCCACAAGGGTCTTTCTGGGGCCCTCAAGAGGAAAAAGACGGAGAAGAGCCCTTGCAGGGAGTTCCACTGACCCTCATTCCCTACGGAGGAGACTTCCATTGCGGGATTGGAAGGAGGCGGGGCAGCAGCGGTGGGCGAGACCATCCTGGCCCCAGCATTAACTTTCTGCCAAAGCCCCCACTTCTGCTCTGCCCCCCAAATAGGGGCTCCTCCCTCCCTTCCTCCTCCTCCGCCTTTCCTCCTCCCATTCCTTCTCCTTTCCCTCCTCCCTCCTCCCACTTTCCCTCCTCTCCCTTTCCCTCCCCTGCCCACTCCTCCCATCCCTCCTCCCCTTTCCCTCCCTCCTCCCCTTTCCCTCCTCCCTCCTCCCTCCCTCCTCCCCTTTCCCTCCCTCCTCCCCTTTCCTCCCTCCCTTCCTCCTCCTCCCTCCCTCCTCCCCTTTCCCTCCCCTGCCCCCATTATCATATTAAATTAACTCTGTAATATCTTTATTGCATCCTTAATTTTTGGTCCTGGGTTATGTATTAATAATTGTTGTTTCTTATAAATCTCCTCTTCTAGATACCTACGCTGTCTTTGTTGCTTATTTCTCTGTCTATTGTTAATATATATTAACACACCTCTCATAAAGGCTTTGCTGGCATCCCAAAACATTTCTATCGATGTTTCCTTATTCAAATTGTAATCCAAAATTCTTTCATCTGCTTTTTACATTGATTTACGTTATCCTGATATCTAAATAAATTTTCATTTAATCTCCATGTTCTTCTGCCTTCTTTTATACTGCAATTCCATCCAAACTGGGCTATGATCAGATAAACATCTTGAAAATATTTTAATTTTCTTTACCCTAGAAAGCTAATCATTAGAGGTTAATATAAAATCAATACGTGAAAAAGATTGATGCCTCTCAGAAAAAAAAGTATAGTCTCTTTCCTCCAAAATCGCAATCTCCATAAATCTCTCAACTCAAAATGATTATAAGATTTTGTTAAAATAATAGCAAACAGATTAATGTTAGTTTTACAACGAAGAATTCATACTGATCAATCTGGATTTATAAAAGGGAGACAGATGAGGAATAATGTTAGGCAGATTGTTAACTTATTGGAATATTTAGAAAAGAAAAAATTTATATCAGCAGCATTTATCTTTTTGGATGCAGAGAAAGCTTTTGATCGATTGCATTGGGACTTTTTATTTAAATTAATAGAAAAAATGCAATTTGGAGATGGTTTTGTAAGAATAATTAGAGCAATTTATGGAGAGCAAACAGCCCAGATAATAATTAATGGTAATTTAACAGAAGCTTTTAAAATTGTGAAAGGAACAAGACAGGGATGTCCTTTATCACCATTACTGTTTATTTTAACTCTGGAGCCACTATTGGATAAAATACGAGAATCAAAGGAGACAGAGGGAATTAAAGTTAGACAACATGAATATAAAGTGAGAGCCTTTGCAGATGATTTGGTGATTACTCTAACAAATCCTATAAATTCAAGTGTATCTCTGTTGAATATAATTGATCGATATGGAAAGGTCTCAGGGTTTAAGGTAAACCAGAATAAAACAAAAGTGATAATAAAAAATATGACCAAACAACAGAAAGAAAAATTAGAGGAAATAACAGGATTTGAAATTATAAAAAAGGTTAAATATTTAGGGGGTTATATTACACCATCAAATGTGAAATTGTATAAGAATAATTAGAATAGAATAGAATAGAATTTTTTATTGGCCAAGTGTGATTGGACACACAAGAAATTTGTCTTTGGTGCATATGCTCTCAGTGTACATAAATGAAAAGATACCTTCATCAAGGTACAACATTTACAACACAAATGATGGTCAATATATCAATATAAATCATAAGGATTGCCAGCAACAAAATTATAGTCATAAGTGGAAAGAGATGTTTTTAGATTGAGGGAGCTGCAGTTTAAATCCTTTTAGGGGACTTGAGTTTGAGGCAGTTTTTCTTTTCCCTCCTGGCGTGTCAGGGAGGTTGTTAGTGTTGGTTTCAAATCAAGGCAGAGCTTTGGAAAGATGGGAAAAGCTGCATTTATTTGGAAACAATATTTCTGTTCAAAAGACGTTTTGTACAAACACACATACGGAAGTTGAAGGGAGTTGTGGACAAAAACGCACAAACTTTAGAGGGAAGAAAAACTATGGGGCGAGGGTCCTTTGGCTGAGAATTGGGGAGGGGGGTGAGGAAGAGACGCTGCTCACACGGGGGATCTTCCTGAATTCTCACCTTGTCCCAGAAGAGAAAAGAAATAATAAACAATAGATAAACTCTATATTAAAATCACAATTTGGCATCCAATGTCAGTTACACATGGGCTATATTATAATATCGCTACTTAAACTGTGAGGCCCATAGTCATTAAATACAAAGGAGTTGCAATGCAAAAGGGTTTGCTACTTTAGTTGTGTAAAATAGCTACGGTGGATTATTCACGTGTTTCCCATGAATCCCCAGCGCTGCTGCAGAGATTCTAGCCACCTTTGCTGGAACCACAGTCTGTTGCTCCTTAAGCAGCCTCTGGAGCTAAGCAGTGTCGGAATGGCCAGGATGCCTCTTGGTTATTGGGTTTAAGGTATCTCCATAGAAAGAGCATCGAAGGAGTCCATGTCCAATGTCTGTCCAGGAGAGGAGGGAGGACTGGGGGAGGGAGGGAGGGAGGGAGGGAGGTGGGGTGGGGGACTTGCTACCTCGTGTGCCAGGTGAGTCTGGCCGGAGAGGGATCTGGGAGCCAGAACCGAGCAGCCGAATAGGCTGAGCAGTCGGGGGCCGAACAGCCCGCAGGAGGGGAGGAGAGAGGAGAGCAGCCAGAAGCTGAACTGGGAGCTGAGGGGTCCCCAGGAGAGGCCTCGAGGCAGCAGAGACCCCCAGAGGCCACAAGGCTGAGGGAGCAGGGGGGCAGAATCGGAACACAGGGCTGGGTGGAAGGTCTCGGAGGGAGGCAGAAGCTCCTGCTGCTCAGGGGGAAGCAAGAGAAGGAGGAGGCCATGCCTAACATCTACCTGCACTTTCCCTCCCCCCCCCACCCTCATGCATCCACCCCATCCCACCCCATAGATGGCCTCTCCCACTGGTCAGACAAGCACATCCACACCACACCAGACCCAACTCTCAGCCCATAAAGAAACTGGCAAACATCCCATTCAACCCCTCTGGCTCTAAGCCTCTGGGGAGCCCCCCAAACATACTTAATCAGGCACAGGGAACTTAACCAACAGTAAGAGTCGCAGAGAGTAGGAAGGGACCTTGGAGGTCTTCTAGTCCAAGCACTGCTCCAGCAGGCTAATAGTTGAGTCTTTAAGAGAGCGGACTTCAACCAGTGAAGAGAGATCTAACAAAATGCAATTCAGAGTAGAGAAAAGTAAAGTCTTACTCTTGGGTAAGAAAAACCAGAAGGACACATATAGACTGGGTGAAACCAGGTTTAATAGCAGTAACTGTGAGAGGGATCCTGGAGTCTTAGTAGACAACCAGTTAAATATGAGGCAGCAGTGTGTGGCAGCAACAAAAAAAGTCAATGCAATCCTAAATTGCATTAACAGAGGGATACAATCAAGATCAAGAGAGGTACTAATACCACTCTATAAAGCCTTAGTGAAGACCACACCTAGAAACCTGCATCCAGTTTTGGTCACCACATTATAAAAAAGATGTTGAGACTCTAGAAAAAGTGCAGAGAAGAGCAACCAGGATGATGAGGGGACTGGAGGCTAAAACATACGATGAACAGTTGCAGGAACTGGGCATGGCTGGTCTAGTGAAGAGAAGGACCAGGGGAGACAAGATAGCAGCCTTCCAATATTTGAGGGGCTGCAACAGAGAGGAGGGGTCAAGCTGTTTTCCAAAGCACCTGAAGGCCAGACAAGGAATAATGGATGGAAACTGAACAAGGAGAGATTCAACCTGGAAATAAAGATAAATTTTCTGACAGTGAGAACAATCAAGCCATGGAACAGAAGTTGTGGGAGCTTCATCCCTGGAAGCTTCCAAGAAGAGACTGGACTGCCATCTGTCAGAAATGGTGGAGGGTCTCCTACTTGGGGGGAAGGGGGTTGGACTAGATGACCTACAAGGTCCCTTCCAACTCTGTTAATCTGTTTTAGAGAGACTGGGAAGGATTCCACATATGAATGACATAAACTTAAGACACATCTATTTATCTGCGCAGGACTGGACTAGATTTTTTTTTTTTAAATTTTAAATGTCTAAATTTTAGATTTGGTTTTAAATTGGGTTTTATTATTTATATTTCTATTTTAAATATTTGGCCTATATAATAAGTTTTTTAGATTAATGTTTTACTTTGTATATTTATGTGTTTTTATATGGCTGTACACCGCCCTGAGTCCCTAGGGAGATAGGGCGGTATAAAAGTATGAATAATAAATAAATAAATAAATAAATAAATAAACGATGAATGCAGAAATGCTTAATTCCTTCTTTGAATCTCTTTTTAGGCAAAAAGAAAAAAAAACAAAATATGAAAAGAGCACCAAGAGAGATAGAGTCGGTATACAATTCCAAACAGGCACAAAATTCGTAAGGTGGCTGACCAACTGGACCCAGTATCTAGTCCTTCATGGAGCTACATCTACACAAGGGGAAGCATTTGATGGGGTACCTCAAGGTCCTGCCTTGGGCCCAGGACTCTTCAGCTTCTTCCTGAATGATCTATGTGAGGGTACAAAAAGGGAAGTCACCCAATTTGCAGATGGCACCAAGCTGGTTGGAATTATTATTATCAGCTCAGTTATCCAGAAGGATCTTGACAGACTTGAACATTGGATCCACCTAGCGAGATGCAGTTCATTGCTGAGAAAAGGAAGGATCTGCAGGATCCTTAGCAGGAAACCCCAGTGCCTAGGTACAGAATGGGCGTTACCTGGCTCAGCAGTGGGACCTGTGGAAGGATCTCGTGGCAAAGCACTTAAGGATCTGCCAGAACTCTGCTGCAGATGACAAAATAGGCCAAGGCAGCCTTAGGCAGCAAGAAAAGAGGGGTAGATTCAAGATGGCGAGAAGTGCTGGTACTGCTTTATGTCTCACTGGTCAGACCACCCTTGGAATACTTTGTCCAATTCTGGTTACCCCGAAAAAGAAGAAGTTGCTGAGATTCTGGACAGTGTGAAGAGAAGAGGAGCAAAGATAATTTAAGGCATAGAGTCTAAATCATTTGATGAACGGTTGAGGGAGTTTGCTCTGTCTACCTGAGACGAGGTGGGACGGATTGGGCAGCCATGATAGAATCTTCCGGCACTTTTAGGGGCTCAGATAGAGAAGAGGGCAGTGACTTCATCTCCAGAGCACTGGAGGGAAGGACAAGAGGAAATGGGTGGGAGATTGTTAAAGAGAGACTGAATCTAGAAGTCAGGAGAAATTTTTCATACAGTAGGAACAATTAAGCAATGGAATAAGTTGCCTCCCAACTTATTGTGAGTGCTCCATCTCTGGAAGTTTTCAAAGTGGACAAGAGAATCGTTTGACTGGGATGGTATAAAGTTCCTGCCTTGAGCAGAGGGTTGGACTAGAAGACCTCCAAAGTCCCTTCCAGCGCTATCAATCTATCTCCTATGTTCTACCATCCCTAAGACAACTTCTCCACCCACCGGGCACTGACCAGTTCTAGTTGGCCTTGGTGGCCCCTGGCTTCCCCCTCCTGTTGCTCCTCTCTTGCAGCCTCCAGAGCAGCAGGAGTTTCTGCCTGCCCCTGAGACCCTCAACCCAGCCCTGTCTTCCAGCTCTGCCACCAGCTCCATCAGCCTTGCGGCCTCTGGGGGTCTCTGTAGGCGTCTCCTGCAGACCCCTCAGCTCCCAGTTCAGCTTCTAGCTGTTCTCCTCTCTCCTCCTCTCCTGCAGGCTGCTTGGCTCCTTCAGCTACTTGGTTCTGGCTCCCAGATCTGGCTCTCCCCACAGCAGAGCCCTCACCCTCGTCACTGCTGCCCCTCAGCCTCAGCTGGCTCTCCGAGGCTTGGAGCTGAGCCTGGAGACTCACCTCTACCAACCTCACCTCTACCAACCTCACCTCTACCAACCTCACCTCTACCAAATGCCACCACGTGTTTACTGGACCCGTGCCCCTCCTGGCTGGTGCTGGCCACTCGGGAGGTGACACGAGGCTGGCTCCAGGCGATTACGATCGCTTCTTTGGTGGAGGGTGTCTTCCCGGCCGCCTTGAAAGAGGCGGTGGTGAAACCCCTCCTTAAGAAGCCTTCCTGGACCCGGCTGTTTTAGGTAATTATCGTCGGTCTCCAACCTTCGCTGAAGGTTGTAGAGAGTATGGTGGCATATCAGCTTCCTTGCACCTGGATGAAACTGTCTATCTAGACCCGTTCCAGTCCGGTTTCCGACCCGGTTACAGCACGGAGACGGCTTTGGTCGTTGGTAGATGATCTCTGGAGGCCAGGGATAGGTTGCTCCTCTGCCCTGGTCCTATTAGACCTCTCAGCGGCTCGATACCATCGACCATGGTATCCTGCTGCGCGGTTGGGGATTGGGTGGGAGGCACATCGGTGGTTCTCCTCCTATCTCTCCGACCGGTCGCAGTCGGTGCTGACAGGGGCAGAGGTCGCCCCGAGGCGCCTCACTTGTGGAGTGCCGCAGGGTCGATTCTCTCGCCTTCTGTTTAACATCTACATGAAACCGCTGGGTGAGATCATCAGTGGTTTCGTGTGAAGTATCAGCTGTATGCGGATGATACTCAGCTGTACTTTCTACACCGGACCACCCCAACGAAGCTATCGAAGTGCTGTCCCGGTGTCTGGAGGCCGTACGGGTCTGGATGGGGAGAAACAGGCTCAAGCTCAATCCCGCCAAGACAGAGTGGCTGTGGATGCTGGCATCCCAGTACAGTCAGCTAAATCCGCGGCTGACCATCGGTGGCGAGTCATTGGCCCCGATGGAGAGGGTTCGCAACTTAGGCATCCTCCTGGATGAACGGCTGTCTCTAGAAGATCATTTGACGGCCGTCTCCAGGAGAGCGTTCTACCAGGTTCGCCTGGTACGCCAGTTGCGCCCCTTTCTGGACCGGGATGCCCTATCCACGGTTACTCACGCACTCGTGACGTCTCGCCTGGATTACTGCAATGCTCTCTACATGGGGCTCCCCTTGAGGGGCATCCGGAGGCTACAGTTAGTCCAGAATGCAGCTGCGCGGGTGATAGATGGAGCCCCTCGTGGCTCCCATATGACACCAACCCTGCACAGACTGCACTGGCTTCCTGTGGCCTTCCGGCTGCGCTTCAAGGGTTTGGTGAGCACCTTTAAAGCGCTCCATGGCATTGGGCGGTTATTACGGGACCGCCTACTGCGACCGAATACCTCCCACCGTCCCGTGCGCTCTCACAGAGAGGGTCTCCTCAGGGTGCCGTCAGCGAGGCAATGTCGTCTGGCGACGCCCAGGGGAAGGGCCTTCTCTGTGGGGGCTCCCACCCTCTGGAACGATCTACCCCCCGGACTTCGTCAGCTTTCGGACCTCCGGACCTTCCGCCGCGGGCTTAAAACATACTTATTTAATTGTGCAGGACTGAGCTAGATTTTAAATTTTGGGTTTTAAATTGGGTTTTTATTTCTATTTTTAATTGGACGGGCTTTGGAATAAGTTTTTTAAATGTTTTATATTGTATTTATATTCTATTTATCTGTTTTTAGTGCCTGTAAACCGCCCTGAGTCCCTTGGGAGATAGGGCGGTATATAAATATGATTAAATAAATAAATAAAAATAAATAAATAAATAAAATAAATAATAATAAACCTCACCTCACCACTGCCACGGCCATCACCTCTACCCTCCTTCTTTGCTCAGAGCCCTGGGATTCCTCAGTGCTCTCAGGCCCCGGTGCTGGGTGGCTGGGAGGCTTTCAGCTCGCATGACTCCCCTGGCACACTGGGTGGCAAGTCAAGGGAAGGGAGAGGAAGAATCGCTTTTCTTTCTCAAATGGGTAAAAGGCCGCCATTCCTCCATTCCAGCTACGGGGAGAGAGGCTCAGCAAAGTTCTCCCTTGTGCTGGTCACTCAGGAGGGCCAACATCATTTCTGAAGAAGCCCACTTCTCTGTGGAGAGCTTCGCTGTCTTTCTCCAAACACCTCTTCTGCAGCTCTAATTCTTGGATCGCCATTCTGACCTGGTTCACGCCTTCTCTGTTGTCCTCCAGAGTTTTCTGCTGGTCTTCCATTGTGGCCTGGTAAACACAGGTCTGCTGCTGATGCAGATTGTTGAGCTGCTTCTTCTCATTTCCCCTCACATTCTGAAGAGGGGTGACTTTCTGCTTCAGTTGGCTTTTCTCCACAAAGTAACCTTGGTCCATCTCAGCCAGTCCATGCTGCAGACTCTAGAGGTCCTTCTTTAGTTCTTAAGAAGGTTCCAGACCTCTTCGAGGAGTTTCTCAGAGGTTCTAAGGCAGCCTTCTCAAGTCTGAGGAAGGCCACTTGGCTAGTAACCTCAGACATTTCTTTCTGGAATTTTTCAGTGTGTTTCACCAAAGATTTGTTCTCTAGCTCTAACTGGCAGATGATTGTGTTGGCATAGTCCAAGCTTCCTTTCTTCTCCAGCAGAGTTTTCGATAGGTCTGAAGTTGATCCACGGTCTGCTTGAGGCAACTGGGCTGCTCTTTCATCTGTTGTTTGTCTTTCTTGAATTTCTGGATCTGAAAGTCAAAGGAATCTCTCAGCTGGTTAATCTGGAGATGGAGGCCATCAATGCTCCCTGAAAAAATAGCCCAAGAATATTCTTGATAGGACCACTTCTTCCCCGGTGCTGACCTGTTTGAAAAATGGAGAGAGACAGTCACTTCCTCTCTCAGTTCAGGGTAGGGAGCTTTTGCTAACCGGCCTTAAGTCCACAGATGCCTTCAAGTGGCCCCGTTTGAGAAACACTGACATAATCCATCACAACTGATCTCCCTTCAAACTGTCCTGACTTCCCATTTGATTCTGGCTCTAATTCGAAGCATCTCATCTATCAAAACTCTCCAAAGGAGTCAGAATCAGCGATCGATCAATTCGGCCATCTCTGGCACTGCTAGATGGCTTCTGATGACAGGGAAAGGGGAGGGGATGACCATCCGGATTAGGAAAGAGCCCCCCCCACTCCAAGTACTTACCAGTCCCATCCAAGGCATGAAAGCCTGGTCCAATCCCTCTCTCTCAGCCGTAGCCTACCTCACAAGCTTGTTGTGAGGGCAAAGGCGTCTTCGATATGTTCACGCCTTGAACTATTTAGAGAAAGAATAAAGGTGGATTAAAATCTGAGTCACAGAAAACAAATATATATAAATAAGTCAATCGCCAGACCGAGTGTGTTTGGGAAATGACTACAGTTCGCCAACGGAATCTCCTTTTAGGTTAATTTCCCCAGGTCAGTTTCTAGCTTTGGGGTCTCAATGCCTCTCCAACTGGGACATCCCGAAGCCAATTTTTCCCTAGTTCAGATCGCTGCCCCCCGGCCCCTTTCCTGAGACAGGAACCTTTGACACAGTGGATCAGGAGTTTGGTCAGAGGGATGGAGGCTGCGGACACGGCAGGTATCAGCACGTCTGTGGTCCGAGGTTGAAGGCCATTTTTCTGATCTCCCCCTCCCCTTAATTCTGCATTAAAGGGGAGGGTCTCCCCTTTCCGAGGAGCCCAGGCGAGGGAGGCCCTGGGATGCCTCCAGGGCTGCATCCAATCCAGCCACTTTCCAGGGATTTTGAGCAGAGCCTCCATGATGTGGTCCTGATCCCCAAGGATGCTGGAGGTTGCCATGGAGAGCTCTGGCCAATGAGCTTAGGAGGAGCCTCTGACGTCACAAACCAAGGCTCTGATTGGCCTGGAGCTGAGATCTTCAGCTGGGGGCGGGGCTTATTCATTGACGAGCTGGCTCTTAAAGGGCTTTTACAAGCAAGCCCTGAATCGCCTCAACCAGAGCTCGTCCATCTGAACGGACAGCTGTCAGTTGTCTGGAGAGCTGGGAAGCAACAGATCGTTCCCATTGTTTGGGGGTGCAGTCCAAATTAAAACGTTGTCCCTTGTATCTGGAGTCTAGCATTCGAGAGCAGGAGAACCCAGGTTTTCCTCTCAGGCCCAGCTGAATAGGTGTTAAAAGAGAAATAGGAGGAAGGATTAGGTATTATTCAATTTAAGAAGACGTTGTGAGAATGTGGCTGAAGAAACACAGGGATTAAATTTCATACATTCCCCATCAAGGACCTCAGTAGTCTTCTGCCTACAACCAGGAAAGTTCCAGGTTCTGTTGGCCCTGAAAAATGGGATTTCAGACGTATGACTGCAGCAGCATCCCCATGGTCACATGCGCCTCACAACGGGCATGGAAATACAACAAGCAACATCAAAGGTCAAAACCGAACTCGCTTAATGACCACGTGGTTCACTAAACAATGCAACGATTTGCTTAATAACCATGGCAGAAACACTGCAAAACTGAGAGCAACTCACTTAACGTCCAGCCAGTTTAGCAATGCAATACTGAAAATGCAGCAGCGGACTGATCTGGGAAAGCTGAAGCAGGCTTGGATGTAAACAGGGTTGGGAGACCACCAGGAGATGCCAGGGTTCGGCCGAGAAGGGAGTGAGAAGCCAAGGCCTTTTCTTTCTTTTTCTCCCTTTTCCCTCCCCCATTTTTCCTATTTTCTTCTGCATTTCTGCATTTTATATTATAAACGAAGAAAAAAATCAAAAATCAAAGAGAGTCGTGAAGAGAGCAAAGGAAGTGGAGGGTCCCGTCTAGGGCTGCCATGAACTCCCTCTTGAGCTGCAGTCCTCCCCCCCCCCAATACCGAACGGATCACCCCTCCCGATTTCCCCGCTTTCTCTCTCTGAGACGAACGCCCTCTCCCTTCAGGCGAAGCCCCAAAGGACTCTGCCCGGAGACCGATGACGCTCAAGCAAGGAGGATTCCCATTGGTGCTGCCGCTGGTTCTGACCCTTCCTACCTCCAAAGTCCGAGATCAAGGCTTCCTCCCCCCAGTTCAGAACCCCCGTTCCTCTTCTGGGACTGGAAGCATCCTGCCGGGACGGACGGAAGGACAGGGACACACATACACACACACAAACACACCCACTCACACTTCATTTCACAGGCGCACCCCACAGCCAGGAATGACTTGCGGGTCACAGAAATCCCCAATCCGAATGAAGCTATGGAAAGCCCTCCGCTAATCCAGGAAGAGGCGGAGAGGATCTGCAGGGATCTAATCCTGCCGGATCCTCTCCCCCACCTCCCCCTCCCCCCTTCCCGGGGGAATCCTCCGCTCGGCTCTCTCGGGAAAGGCGCCGCTTTGCTTCGCGGAAGAAAACCGCGATTTCCTTCCTTCAAACACGCGTCTTTCTCTCTTGCTCAGAACGTCTGGACGAGTCAGCCCCTTCCGATTTCAACCCGGGTTGTGTCGTAATCTCCTTCCTTCCTTCCTTCCTTCCTTCGGGTCAGGATCCCCCTTTTCCTTGTAAAGCAGCCCCGAATGAAGATCCCCGGAATAACGTTTGGCCGTTTCTCCTCCGCCTTCTGCTCCTTTCTTAGGAGAACTTCGGCATCTTCGGGATAAAGGTCTCCTGTGATATCCATCATTTCCCACTTCTCCTGCTAAGTCTCACTCCTTCCTTCCTTCCTTCCTTCCTTCCTTCCTTCCTTCCTTCCTTCCTTCCTTCCTTCCTTCCTTCATCACCAGTTGTGGTGGAGAAAGTCAATGGGGAGAAGCCCCTGTTAGTGTTAGGTTCTGGAAGTAACGAGGCTGGAAACCAGGGTAGTGACAACAGCTCTTTAATATAGGGTGAACCCAGCAACAGGCTGGGGGAAAAACCTCTCCTTTTATACAGTTCTGCTGGAGGCTTTCACCAATCAATCAGCAACGTGCTGATTTCCGCTCAAATATTTAAAGGTACAACATGAATACATAACACTCCTCCCTCCCAGAAAACACTTTGCCTCTATTTACATATTTATTTACATGTTATTTTCACGAGTCACGCAAATAACCTGGGCGCTCCTAGTTCTTTCTGACCTCGCGGTTCAGTTCTGGGTGAGTTTTGAGCTGGTCGGAGGGGCTGTTTTCTCCTCCCAGCTCTTTCTCTGGGCCAACGGGCTCCGGATTATTGGCCGACTCTTTTCTTGGCCATCCGCCTTGGATTAATTTTGAACTTTCCTGCTGCTTCCCTCGGGGACCTGATGGCGTCGCTGGAGCTCTGGGACCTCAGCTAAGTCTTGCGCCTCCCCCGGGTCATTGTCAGCTGTGGAATCAAATTGGTATTGGTCATGCTCTGTTCCATTTGGTTCGGTTTGATCAGTTATTCGTTTCCTTAACTGATCTATGTGGCGCCTCCACACTCGGTTGTCGGGTAGCTCTACCACGTACGATTTTGGGCCGGTTATCTTTATTATTTGTCCTGCGAACCAACTAGGGCCGTCCCCATAGTTTCGGGCCCACACCCGGTCGCCTATGCTCATTTCCCTTGTCTTTTCTAGTTCCCCCTTGTAACCCTCGGGTGTGTAATGGGGGTTCAAGCGGTCAAGTGGGCACCGGAGTTTCCGTCCCATTAGCAATTCGGCTGGGCTTTTCCCGGTGGCCGTGCTTGGGGTTCTGTGCTGGACGGCTAGGAAAAGTCTATTTTTGTTTGCCAGTCACCTGGCTTGAGCCTGGACAATGCCTCCTTAGCGCTCCGGATGGAACGCTCTGCAAGGCCATTCGACGCAGGGTGGAAAGGCGCAGAGAGGGCATGTCGGATGCCTTCCTCTGCCAGGTATTCTTCAAACTGGGCTGCCGTGAATTGGGGCCCATTGTCGGACACCAGAGTGTCCGCAACCCGTGAGTTCCGAATAGGTGGCGCAGAGTTGCGATTACTGCTTCGGCCGTAGTGGATTTCATGATTATGATCTCCAACCATTTAGAAAATGCATCCACAACCACTAGGAATGTTTGGCCGTGGAAAGGGCCAGCAAAGTCAATGTGGATTCTTGACCAGGGCCCTTGGGGCTTTTCCCATTCTCTGACTGGGGCCGTTGGGGTAGAGGTCTGGACTCTTGACAAGCTTGGCATTTCCCTACCCTCTCAGCAATCTCTGCGTCCATGAGTGGCCACCATACATAGCTTCTAGCTAACCCTTCATCCTTACGATCCCTGGGTGACCTCGTGGAGGAGGTCCAATACCTTTCCCTTAGCTTATCAGGAATTATTACACGATCACCCCATAACAGGCACCCCTTGAGCCGAGAGCTCATCTCGTTTTTAACAAATTCTTTGAACTGTTACCCCGCAGGCCACCCTCTGTACCCAACCGAGTACAGTCCTTAACACAATGTCCCGGTATGATGCCCGAGCCACTTCCTTAGATGTGACTGGGCCAGAGTCCAACGAGTCAATAAGTAGGATGGGCGTCCCCGGAGTGGGGTCTTCGGTCGCCCCTGGTAGTGGGCATCGGCTTAACGCGGTCTGCATGCCCCACTTCTTTTCCTGGTCGGTGCTGCAGCTTGTAGGAGTAAGCGGCTAAGAATATAGTCCAACGGGTCAAGCGTGGCGAAAGTGCCACAGGCGTTGGGCGGTCGCCAGCCAGTATCCCTAGTAGCGGTCTGTGGTCAGTCACGATTTCAAAATTCCGTCCAAAGACATACTGTGGAATTTTTGACCCCTGACACAATGGCTAGTGCTTCTTTGTCTAATTGGCTGTAGTTCCTCTCTGGGAGGACATCGTTCTAGAGTAGAACGCTATGGGGGCTTCTGTGCGTTTGAAGTCTATGGCTGAGTACAGCCCCACCCCATAAGGGAGGCATCGCAAACCAGCACTAGGGGTAATGAGTCGTGATATTGGATGAGCAGGCTATCACTTGAGAGCAGGTTCTTTACTGCTTCAAAAGCCCTATTCTCTGACTTTCCCAAGACCAAACAGTATTTTTTCCTAAGAGCCTATGCAGCGGTTCCATAGCGGTTGCTTTGTTCTTTAAAAAGACCGCGTAGAAATTAACCAATCCCAGGAATGCCTGCAGCTCTGCTTTGTTTTTGGGCGCTGGAGCCTTCCTAATTGCCTTAACCTTGCTCTCAGTAGGGTGAATTCCTTTCTTGTCTATCCGGTAGCCCAAGAAATCGACGGATTCGACCCCGATCTGGCATTTGTTTGTCTTGACTTTTAGTCCGGCTGTCCGGAAAATGCTCAAGACCTTTCTTAACCGCTCCCCCAATTCCTCCATGTTTTCCCCTGAAATTAGGACATCATCGAAGTAAGGAACTACCCCTGGGAGCCCCTGCAGTAGTCGTTCCATCAGGTTTTGGAACAGCCCTGGTGCCACACTGACCCCAAATTGCAATCGGGTGCACTTGAAGGCCCCCCTGTGCGCCACAATCGCTTTGGGCTTCGCCAGCGGGCGTCTACTGGCAGTTGTTGGTAGGCTTGGGCCAAGTCTAACTTTGCAAAGACTTGCCCTTGCCCCAAAGAGTGCAATAAGTGCTGCACCACTGGAACCGGGTAAGCGCTTTTCTGTAAGGCTTTGTTAAGCGTCGCCTTGTAGTCAGCGCAAATTCTAATTGACCCGTCCGGTTTTATGGGGGTGACGATTGGCGTCTCCCACTTTGCGTGGTCGACTGGCACCAAAATCCCCTGATTAATGAGCTTATCCAGCTCCTTATCGATTTTTGGTTTTAGGGCAAAAGAGACTCTTCTCGCCTTAAGCCTAATGGGGGCTACCTGGGGGTCTAAGTTGAAGGAAATAGGGGTCCCCTTGTACTTGCCCAGGCAGTCCTTGAAGACATCTTCGAACTCGTTAAAGAGAATGTCTTTCAGGTTACAGTCACTTCGGTAGATGCCAGTCACTCCCATGCCCAGGGCACGAAACCAGTCTAGTCCCAACAGACTGGGCAGAGTTCCTTCGACGATCGTGATGGGCAGGGTCTTTTTATGTGGACCGGACTCGCCTCGGACGGAGGTGGTCCTCGAACAGGGATGCGATTCCCTGGTAGTCGTGCACTGTAGTCAGTGCTTGCAGGTGGCGCTTTGCGACGGACGGCAGCGACTTCGCCAAAGTGTCCCAGGACATGATGGTGATCGCTGATCCCGTGTCTACTTCAAGCCGGCACCGTACACCCTCTATTTTTGGCTTGGTGAAGATCTTCTTCTCCACTTTGGTCGAGGCGCGGCCTATGACCACAGTTGTTTGGTTGGAATCCGCGCCTTTTTTGTTTGAGCCAATCGCGGGCTGCCTTGCCGATTCCGCGCTCTGATTGGCCGATTTGAATTTTCGGCAGGAAGGTTGGGCCGCTCGACAAACTTGAGCTAGGTGCCCTTTCTTCCCACACCGCCGACATGTTGCGTCTTTAAACTTGCAGCGTTGGCGCTGGTGTTGACCCCCGCAGCTTCCGCATTCGTCTCGGTCCCCTTTGTCGCGTTTCTCGGTGCGGCAGACCCCTTCCTCGTCTTCACCGTCGGATTCGGTCTGAACCTCCTCCTGGTGCACCGGAGTTGCCTTCGCGCTCGCCTTTTGTGGGACCGGCTTCTGCAGTGTCTCTGCCGCTTGGGAGGACATTTCATGTGCTCTGGCTTCGTCCAGAGCGTTGGCTAGCGTGAGGTTGCTCTTTGCCAGCAGCCGTCGCCGCAATCGGATGTCTTTGACCCCTCGGATGAGTTGCTCGAGGAGCACCTCGTCTAGGTCACGGTATCCGCAGTCCTTGGACGCTCTTCTCAGGGCGGCCATGTAGTCGCCTATGGATTCGCCCTCCATCTGCCTTCGCTCTCCGAATTCAAACCGCCGCACGTATTTGGACGGTGTTGGTGCGAAGTGGTTTCTTAGTAAAGTCTGTAAAGTTGGCCACGACACCGACTGCAACGGCGTTGGCTCTGCCAGGGCTTCCGCGATGTCGATGACCTCCGGACCGCAGTGGCTTAGGAAATAAGCCCTCTTTCGGTTATCTGGAATTCCGTGCAGTTCGTTGGCTTCTAGAAAGCTTTCGAAACGGGTCATATACGTTCCCCATTTCTCTTTAGCCGGGTCAAACGGTGCGGGCGGAGTGTAACTGGCCATCTCCGCTTTTCTGCCCTGGGTTTGCTGGGTTCGGGTCTATCGTGCTTCAGCTCGGTTCTGGTTCTCCTCAGCCTCGAGATCCCACCTTCGTCGCCAATGTTAGGTTCTGGAAGTAACGAGGCTGGAAACCAGGGTAGTGACAACAGCTCTTTAATATAGGGTGAACCCAGCAACAGGCTGGGGGAAAAACCTCTCCTTTTATACAGTTCTGCTGGAGGCTTCGACCAATCAGCAACGTGCTGATTTCCCGCTCAAATATTTAAAGGTACAACATGAATACATAACAGTTAGTATCTCAAACTATGTCCACTCCCCCCCACCCCCCACCCCCGCATGCTTTCCTTCCAAGGTCCTTTTGGCTGGAGGGGCAGACAGGCGCCAACGCCTGGCTTTTCCAGAGGAGTCTGTGGATGGAAGCCTCCCTGGTGCTTCATATACCCCTTGACAACCTCCTTCTAAACGTCGGTTTTCCAGTCATGAAAAAGATCCTGGAGTGTATTAGTTGGAGGCCAGTTTGTCATTCCTTTGAAAGACTCTTCGAATCTTGCAAGCTGCACAAAAGATCCATTTCTATTGAGAAGGAAAGTTGGGTCCTGCCAGCTAGAGGTTTCTGATTCGGCCAGGACTAAGGAAATTACAGGGGGGCGGGTTATTCTTTTTATGCTTCAGATGATAAGGAGCCTCTTAGAGCCAGACTTTTATTATTTTTACTACTTTTATTCATTTTTCAACACTGCGCTGTTGCCCTGACTGGTTGATGCTCTCAGGACAAACTAGGTAAACTATATACCATCCTCATTTTGATACTGTTAAGTCTGCTATTCGCTATAATCTTAACTCAGATAATAAGGTTTGTACTGTCCATGGTATGAGTCAAATCTACAGAAACATAAGTGAGTGCATCTGAGCACCAGGCTCCGGATTATCCTTAGCCTCAAACCCACCCACCCACCCCGTGCACCACTTGCTCTAAAGTAAGACATTCCCCAAAAATAAAACTTAATATTCATTTTTATACTTAAAATGCTCATTAGGGTACAGGACCGATTGTTAAATTATTTGAATCCCACTACTGATTGCTACCCAGTTGACTCAGTGTGGAATTCAAATTTTTTACTACTGGTTCTTTTTTAAAAAAATACAAGTTTTTATTAGTTTTTCAATTTCCCTCCTTCCACACCAACACAATTCATGAACAGAGTATTGATATTTTCTTATCGTATACAATTCAAAATATTCAAATAGATTTTTCTTACTTACAACTTTAGCCAAAATGTTCCTTCCCCCCCCCCATCCCATAGTTTTTTATTCTTTTCCTTTCCCACTCTTCATTTTCATTTTTTCACTATCAGTCCCAATATAATCATTTGTATTATCCTCACTAATTTCTTCTCCAGCATTACGTCTCATAGTTTCCTCATCTTCTATTTTTTTTATCTTTAATCCATAATTGTGCTTGTTTGTTTCCGTTAACAGACTCTCGGACCATCAAAAGCATCTCCCATAATTCCTCCCAATTTTCCATATTTTCAACACAAGGAGAAAAAGTTTTTTAAATTTATTTATAACTTAACCCAAATTCAAGTCCATGTATCTCTTTTCTTCTTTTCTTCTTTATTTCTGGAAGAGTCTAATTCCAATGCGTCTTGAAACTGTTTCAATTTCAATCCTTATCAGTTCCTTGTCAGTTCTACCTCTTTTTCTAGCAGGGGCTGGAAAAATAATGCTCCTTCCTAGTTTTCCCAGCGATCTGAATAACGTGATATACTTTCTTTCTTTCCTCCAGCAGATGTCTTTTGCCAATTCACAAATACTTCCACAACAAAATGTCCCTTATTAGTCAGCAAAGTTATTGTTTCCGGTCTTAGTTCTTTTGTTAGCAAACGATGTTTCCTTCAATTTTCTGTTTCTTTTAATGATTTCTTCCGACACCAAATTAACCAAATTAAAAATCAGATGGAAAGTTTTTTTAAGGGCTTCAATTGCAAAGTTCCGTTTACTTTACTTTTCTTTTGTTTATACTGCCACACGCCAATTTAGCCGCTGATTTCCAATTGAAGGCTTCTTTCAAAGTTAAATAAGTTTTCTTCTTACCTATGCGTTGGCAAATCACTTTTCAGTAAGAATACTCCATTCAATCACCTCTCCTGCTCCATTCTTTTGGTGTGGCCGCCCCCACTTGGGACACGTCTAACGGCTGTCTTCTCAAGCTGCTGAGTCGGAGGCTTATATAGGCGCCCAGGGAATTTGCCACTTCCTTGTTCACTGTCTCTCCAAGACAGGACCCCAAGCGGCTGGGATATCTGCGTACCTCTGGAGACCCAGGGGGAGGGGGAAGAGGGATATATGGGAAAGGGAGGGAGGAGGAGGACAGGGCGGAGAGGAAAGTGGGGGGGAGGGGAGGAGGGGAGAGGGAGGGGAGGGGGGAAGGGAGGGGAGGGGAGAGGGAGGAGGAGGGGGAAGGGGGAGGAAGGGGAGAGGAAGAGGAGAAGTAGAGGAGGGGGGAGGGGAGGAGGGGAGAGGGAGGAGGAGGGGAGGGGAGGAGAAGAGGGAAGAAGTGGAGCAGGAAGAGGAGGAGGAGGAGGGGAGGAGGAGGAAGAGGAGAAGAAGAGTTTGTTTCCCATCAACTGGGAGATAAACTCTGCACCAAGTGGAAGATCCAACAGGTTCCTAACAAACCTAGCCGACAACTTCGTTTCCCAAAAAGTAGAGAAGGGAACAAGGGGATCAGCCATATTGGACTTAGTTCTCACTAAGAGAGATGAAATGATAGAAGGTGTTGAAGCTACAGGAACCTTGGGGGCAAGTGATCACGCAATACTGGAATTCAACATTATGCAAACACATGTAGTAGAACAAAGTCAGACTAGAGTCTTGGACTTTAAGAGAGCTAATTTCAATAAACTAAGAGAAAGCTTGAGAAGGATTTCATGGATGAGAATCCTCAAGGGGAAAACAACTCAAGAAGCTTGGGAAATTTTGAAAAGTGAGATGATAAAAGCCCAGTCTAGCACAAGACCAATGTAGAAGAAAAATAATAGATCTCAAAAGAAAGATGGCGCTGTTCTGAAGACTCGGCTCCGGCGAAGAAAAAGGCCCCTCCGATGCTGGCAATGTCCTGGCGGCCCGTCTAGCCGCTTGCTGCCCCCGGCCCGGGAGATCTCTTTTCGAGCAGCCATGGGAGAGGTCTCTGGACCTTCTCTGATACATGGCTGCCGAGAACGAGGCCGGGTAGGCTGGCGGTGGATTCGGAGGCCATGTTCTGAGGCTCGGAGGTGGGGCGATGAGTCGGCGTTTTCTAGCCGGCCGTCTTTCGGCCGATTCGTTTCGCTGGCGGGCCTCTAGCCATTGGACTCGTCTTCCGGCCCTCTTCTGACTATCGACTTCGGACTTTGGGGGTTTCAGCCTCTGCAACTTGGATGAGAGCGGAGGTATTACATCTACCCTTACTACTGCCATCTGCCTCTTCTGCCACGGTTTGTTGGCTTTCTCCCTGCTGCCGGATTGTGGACTTGGCAGCCTTCATATCCTCCAGCCTCTCGGAGAAGTTCAGCCTTTTATATGGGCCTGGCCTCTTGGGGGGATAAGGCTGGAGAGACCTGGCCTCTGGGGTGGTTAGGATTTATTCCTGGCCATGTCTGGAGGGGGTTGTTGGAGGTTTGCGGGGAGATGATGGAGGCATTCCGGAGCGGTTCCCCTGTAACCAGTCTGTGGTTGTGACTGTGATAACACCATCCATGCCCCCCCTCGGCCTTTTTGGGACTTCTTTGGCTGTTTTTGGTCCTATTAGGACTTTTTGGGGGAGACAATGGGACTTATTTGGGGACAGAGGAAGACGGAGGAGTCATACCAAGTTTCGGGAGCGCGTGCTCGATGTCTGAAAGCGATCACGCGCTCCGACCCCTTGGACTTCTCCCGTTCCCCGGATGGTCAGGATCCTCAGAGCCCGGGCCTTCGGTTGATGTTGTGCAATGCTCGGTCCGTGGTGAACAAAGCCCCCCTTGTTTGTGATCTTATTCAGGGGGGTTCCGCGGACCTTATAGGCATTACGGAGACCTGGTTGGGCACGGAAGGGGGTGTGCTCCTCGTGGAGATGTGCCCGCCGGGCATTGCAAAGCATCAGCCGAAGACCCAAGCTCTGAGGGTCTTGACCATCCAGGGAACGAGTAAGGACTGAGGGGCCGGAGCACGTGATCGCTTTTAGACATCAAATACGTGCTCCCGAAGAACGATGCGGCCCCCTGCCTCCGCCATATCTGCCCCTCCCACTTACCGTACAGATGGAGTAGCATTCTCTGCTCTGTACAATCCCCTGTCCCCCTGTCTTCGGACCAGATAAAATAGTGTCATGAGCAAGCACTGGGACTGGACATACCCTCCCCGACGGGTTACTCCCCTCACCCGTCAATCCCCTCCCCCCCCTTAAAAACCCCTTATTTAAAAACCTATTAAAAATCCCCCAAAGATTCTTCTTCGATGCATACCACCTCTCTGGGTCCCAACACCCTTCATTAAGGTAGGCCCTCGATAAAGCAGAGGGCCACTCCTGCGAGGCGGGGGAACCTCGCAGCCGTAAGAGCTCAAGCGGCGAGTAACTCATAAAAAATCAAATAACAGCAGAAAAAAGGGTGTCCCAGGCCGGTAAGATCTCTACGGGTGTAATAAAACCAACCCCACTGTCCATATAAGATGTATTCAAATTGGGATCGAACTGTCCGAAGTCCGCTGATGGAATTAGAGGACCGGTACACCGCTGCCAGGCAATCACCGTAAGAAACGGCCATATTCGGAGTTAACTACATCAGACAGTTAACAATTATGTCTGCAATGCCGCTGATGACAGATATAGTGGCAGATATCGTTAACTTAACGTCAGCCATAATCTAGGCCTTTAAAGCCTAGCGTGGTAAAAGGCCATCGATGCCGTTCCATTTAGGATGATAATCCCGCTGATGTCCTTCGCGGTGAGGTGATTACCGTAAGCCAAATAAACGTCCAAGCCGCCAACGTCCAGCCGATGTCAGGGCCAATGTCCAAGCCGATGTCCAGGCTCATGACGAAGCCGATGTCCAGGCTCATAACCAGGCCGATGGTATTAGGTCCAGCGGAGAAATTCCAGCCGCCAATGGTACTTGCAGCAAAACGGCAATCCGGGAGGCCAGCAGGCCGGGAACCAACAGGCCGGCAGACCCGCAAGCCAGCAGGCCGGCAAGGCCGGCCGTCCATCTCCGGGGAGCACCAAACCGCACCCCCCCCAAAATGAGCGCCGCCGGCCGTCTCCTGCAAGCCGGCAAGGCCAAAGGCCCGCAAGTCAACAACCCGGCCATCCAGCAGTCCGGAGAGCCAGCTGGCCGCCGAATCTTCAGGGAGCGCCGTTCCGCACCCCCCCAAGATGGCCGCCGCCGCCCGCCGCCACCCGCTGCCTAGTCATACCTCCAGCCTCGTTCTCGGCGGCCGAGAATCCGAGGTTAAAAACCTCTCCATCGGCCGCCGGAGAGCTTAAGCAAGAGGCGGAGGGCTTTTGACAGCTGGGTGGTCGACTCCACGCGTTTCCCGGCTTTGGAAACCCGACCCGCTGTCGCTGAGGAGCTCAAGACGCTGCCATATCGGGCATGCGCAGAAGAAGAACTCAAAGTAAAAGTTAAAAGACAGATTGAAGCTTATCTGTATTTTTTTTTCTATTTTTAACCTGCACAATTTCTTATTTAAAAGGAAGTAAATCAAAAAGACTTTGAAGGAGGGGCTGGGAAGAGATGTGAGGAGGGGGTGGCAGACTGGGCAAGCTTTACTAACAGCAGAGGAAATATCTCTTCTGCTTTCTAGTTTGGATATGTGCTGCTCAGTTCACCTTTCTAGGAACATCTGAGTTCTTTGAAACTTGATGAATTGTTTTAGGTCCACCTTCTGAAAGACCTTGCAATCCACTGTATATTGGATCCTCCCCTTGAGGATCACTGAGAAGGTGTCACTGGTCCATAATGTGGTGCTGTGGATCGTTATGGGGGGAACTCATTACACAAATATTCTGCCAGTCATGTAGATCAATCAATCAATCAGAAGAGAGCTGGAAGGAACCTTGGAGCTCTTCTAATCCTACCCCCTGCTCAAGCAGGAGACCCTATACCATTTCAAAGGAGTGACTGTTTAATGAAATTGTTAAATACTTCTTGGAAAATGCCTGTGGTATCAGCTGTTATCCAAAAAAGGTATTTTCTGTAAGATAAGAAGACAGAATATTAAATAAAGTTGCTTTTTGGCTTTCTCAGATACACAAAAATGCACCAAGTGTCCAGATGATAAATATCCAAATGAGGCCAGAGTCCAATGTATCCCCAAAGTCATAACCTTCCTGTCTTATGAAGAACTTCTGGGAATCATCCTGGTCTCTTTTGCTCTATTCATCTTCCTAACCGCAGGCCTTGTTTTAATCATCTTCATGAAATACCGAGAAACTCCCCTTATCAAAGCCAACAACCGGGACCTCTCCTACATCCTCCTGGTCTCCCTCCTGCTTTGCTTCTTGTCTCCTTTTCTCTTCATTGGTCAACCAAGGAAAGCCACCTGCCTTCTCCGACAAACGGTCTTCAGCCTCATCTTCTCAGTTGCCGTTTCTTCTCTCTTGGCCAAAACCATCACGGTGGTGCTGGCCTTCCTGGCCACAAAACCAGGAAACCGAGTGAAGAGATGGTTGGGGAAGAGCTTGGCCAACTCCATCATCCTCTCTTCTTCTGCTGTCCAAATTATCATCTGCTCCATCTGGCTGGGAGTTTCTCCCCCCTTCCCTGACTCTGACCTCCACTCCCAGCCTGGAGAGATCATCCTGCAATGCAACGAAGGGGCCGTTGTCCTGTTCTACATCACCCTCAGCTACATGGGCTTCCTGGCTGCCATCTGCTTCACGGTGGCTTTTCTGGCCAGGAATCTGCCTGGGGCCTTCAACGAAGCCAAGCTGATCACCTTCAGCATGCTGGTCTTCTGCAGTGTCTGGGTGACTTTTGTGCCCACCTACCTGAGCACCAAAGGGAAATACATGGTGGCTGTGCAGGTCTTCTCCATCCTGGCCTCCAGTGCTGGGCTGCTGGGCTGCATCTTCATCCCCAAGTGCTACATTATCCTTCTGAGGCCAGACCTGAACACAAAGGAGCAGCTCACAGCCAGAACAAATGTAAAAACATGAGATATAACACCATTATGTGATATTGGAAGAATGGTTAAAGTTTCTTTTATTTGAAATGATAATTTATTTTCACTTAAATAGTATGCAGAATAATATATGTATATGTTTTGTTTGAATCCTGGAATTCTTGTATTTCCCTATTCAACCCAATAAATCTAGCTAAAGAGAACTCTGTGGAAGTCATTCAGAGGAATTTAATATTCAGAAACCACCAATGAACCAGATACCTTACAAAAAATAAGCCAGGTCAAGAGCATCCCTGAAGGCTCCCTTGCTTAGATGTTGCCATCCCGAGAGACCCAGTCAGCACAATTCCCCACAGCTGCCCTGTGAAAGAGGGTTTTCTATAAGATCCTGCATCCTCCCTCCGTCCCCTAACTGGGTGACCAGGACCCCTCAAACAGCCGATTCTCTTCCCTGATACCCAGGGTAGGTTGAGACTGGAGTCCAGAAGCTTTGAGAAATGAATGTTTTGGGGGGCACCATATGGGCTCCTTTTGATGATTACTATCATTTTGTTGGGTTTTGTTGTGACCTAGGCCCAAGTAGTTATTACCAGACGCAATCAGTCCTAAACAAATGCATTTTATTAGAACAGCTGAGAATTACTTCAGTCTCAGCTTAGTCCAAATTAATTCCAAAAACAAATCGTTCAGAAAAAGTCCTTCAGCCTTATCACAACCTTTGTCTTCTTTGGCACCCTGCCAAAGGCCTTTCTTGGCAAACCCACACACAGTTCAGAAGCAAGAGACGCCGACAAGAAACAATTGTACCAACGTTACTTTCCTACAGCGACCAAGAGCCATTGCTGCTCTTTTAAGCCTTATGGGAGGGGCCAATCATCTCCTGGCCTTACTCCCGAGTCGTCCTTTTTGCTTCAGCTGCTCTTGCCTTCTGGCAGCTCTTTGCATACATGGACTAGGAACAGCTCCTCCTGTTCCTCTGCCTTTCTGCTGTCCGCCTCTGGAGGCTACGGAGTCTGCACATGGCTCCCAGATGGCCCTGGTCCCCTCTCTGCCTCCGATGCAGAGCCCTCATCCGGGCCTTCCCCTGACTCAAGGACTGGCCCATGGTCCTCCCCAGCCTCCTCACTCTCCAACTCCTCCGCCAGCTCCAGGCTGCTGGTGGACCACAAGAGGTTTTATGTTTTATTCTTATGCACTGAGCTGCCCAGGGATGTTGCACATAACGTGGGCATCCACATCAGTCTCTGAAATAAATAAAGAGGTGGTGTCGCTTCTGCATGATCTCCTGTCTGAGGACAAAATTCAGTTGATCCCAAAGGAGGAGGAACTCGCATTGAGTCTGTGCCTCAAACAGGGAAGGAAAAAGATCCCCTCCCCTTTCCTTCTCTCTGGATTTTTTGGTAGCCACAAATAACTGAAGACACATCAGCCCCATAGACTCAGATCTTCAGAGCTCAAACCCCCCAGAACTCTGCCTTCTTCACCCGGGACCCCCACACCGCTGCCTTTGCTTCTGGGCATTTGTTGACCCCCCTCTCTCCCTCCCTCCCTCCCTCTCTTTCTTCCCCCCACCCTCTCCCTCCGGTCTTTTCCTACATCGGAGTTCTCCTTTCGGATCCCCTGCCACAAATATCTGCAGCATATTTGAGAGGTGCCCTTAATGCACCTCTTACATAGTTGAGCAAAACCCACCAGCCAGGCAATTTTAACCCCCAGCCCCAAATACCCAGGAGCTGTCAATCATCCCTGGCCGGATGGAGCCTCTGCCACCGTTGAAGAGAAAGGGATCCAGTGGGGCAGTTTGAGAAGTTTGACAGGAGGAAGGAAGGTTCCTTCAGCTCTGCCTGGCTGTGTCTGCAAACGGGGTGGCTGAAGGCCGAAGGGCGGATGGGGGACCTCGAGGGTCTCGGGGGTTGCGGAGTCCTTGGGCGGGGGCGGAAGGGGCAGAGGCTGCTGGGGGGCTGAACACTTCGGCTAATGGGGGAGGGAGAGCGCCCCCTGTGGGAAGGGTGAGGTAGCGTTGGAAAGCTGCTTAAGAAAGTGGGGGGGGGGAAGAGACCAGCCTCCCCTCCCCTCCCTCTTGTCTCTACTATTTCTTTGTATCGCCTTTATGGCGTCGTTTCCCCTGGGCGACGTCCTCCTCTTCTCGGAGCCCCCCCACCTTGCCCTTCCAGGCTGCCCCGGAGCCCCTCCAGGAAAGCCGGGCGGAGCACCGCGGACGAGAGAGGAGCACTGCTGGGCTGTGGGCCCTCGAGGGGGCGGCCAGTTCGACGCCGCTTCCTTCCCGGGCCCCGTCGGGGCTCCGTCTCCAGAGGCTTCGGGAGCCCCGCCGAACACTCAAAGTATCAAATCTGGCAGAGATGACAAAAATCTCCGCTTACTTGAAAGACTATACACTAGAAAAATATATTCTAGAATGGAAAATGTGGATTGATTATATTTAAAATAAGTATCAGATAAAAAAAAAATATTGAATAAGGAGTAAATTTAGGAAATATTTTGTATTAGATATTTTTGAAGGAGAGGGAAGAGTGTGACTAAGTGTGGTGGACTAGAGATTATAATTTAGGAATTATTTTGGATTATGATTAGTTTTGATACTGCATTTTGTTCTGGGAAGTCGGATGGTGGGGGAAGGGGAGGGAACTGGTTTGGTAGAGATGGATGAAATGTGGGATTATTGAAGAAAATTTAATGTAGGATGGTCTGCATAGTTACCATTTTAGAACGAGGAGGAGAAAAGAGAGAGAGGAGGTAAAGAGAGAAGAGGAAGGAAGAGGGATAGTAGAGGAGAAGAAGGGGTGAGGAGGAGCGATGTAGATAAGAGAAGGAGAGGAAGGTTTGGAAAGTAAAAGAAGGTAGAAGAGGGAAGAGGTTGATCAAGAAGCCTGATTCAACTGTACATTGATGAATTATTTGATATGTAAAATAAAACTTTTTTAAAGCTTAAGAAAGTGAAGAGACCAGCCTCCCTCCCTCCTCTTGTCTCCTTCTTTATCCTTTATGGCGTCGTTTCCGGGCTCCTCCTTTCTCGGAGCCCCCACTTGCTCCTTCCAGGCTGCCCCGAGCCCTCCAGGAAAGCCGGGCGGAGCCTGCGGAGAGGAGCACCGCTGGGCTGTGGGCCCTCGAGGGGGCGGCCAGTCCGACGCCGCTTCCTTCCCGGGCCCCGTCGGGGCCCCGTCTCCAGAGGCTTCGGGAGCCCCGCCGAGGAGAAAGAGGGGAGGGGGAGGGAGCAGGGGCTGAAGCCCAGACGGGGAGGGGAAGGCTGCGGGCGAGGGGCTGAGGGGCTTGAGCTGATCCGGGACCCTAAGCCGAAGAGCAGGCAGCCAGGGCCCAAGTACAAAGAGAAACTGGAGATTCTCCTCTTGGCTGGCTGCTTTGCTCCTGCATCCAGCAAAGGTTCGCCTGAGTTTTCCTGCAGGAGCAGATTGGAGCCTCGAGACTCCAAAGGACCTGCCCTCCCGGCCTCCTCTCTCAGCCAGCCTGGGACGCCGGTCTTCTGCCGGAGGCAGAAAGACCCTTCAGGCCTCGGCCTCCTGACGCCCCGGCGCCTTCTCTCCTGGGGTTGATGGGGATGGAGGAGAAAGTTCCGCCCTTCAGCCCCCAACTCAGCCTCTGAAAAGGGAGGGTCTTCTTGGGGACCTTCCTGATCCAGAGGCTGAAGCCTCCTTTTCTGAGGGTCCCGATCTTCACCTCCCGTCCCTCCGAAAGAGCCGCCTGGTTCAGCAGCCCCCCTTCCCTCCCTTATTTGTTCCTTGGTCCCATTAGTCAAAGAAAATATTTCTCACACGCAGAGGGGCCAGGTGTGCAGGGGGCGCCAGAGGGCGGCTTCAGCAGGTTCCGATCAGTTCTGCAGAACCGGTAGTAAAAAATCTGACTGGCCCCACCTATCCTCTGCCTCCCAAATCCCAGCTGATCGGGAGGAAATGGGGATTTTACAGGATCCTTCCCTGCCAGCCCACCAAGCCGTGCCACGCCCACACCCACAGAACTGGTAGTAAAAAATTGAAACCCACCAGTCTTTCTTGGGGAGGGAGGTTGGGGTCTGGGAAGGACGAGGAAAGGAGAGCAGGGCGAGAAGGGCAAAGCGCCTGAGAAAGGCGGCAGAGGAGCTGAGAAGCGTGAAGGGGCCAAGATTCCCTGAGCGTCTCCGGTGGGGGGATTTCCTTTTCTCCCCCACCTCCCGGCTCCTCCCGTCTCTTGGCTCTGCCCAATGGGTCCAAACCCCGGGAGCTCCACGAACTTGGCCTCCGCTCTGCTCAGGACGCTGCCTTGCCCTTCCCACAGGGGGCGTCCTTCCCCTCGATTAGCCTAAGCAGTCAGCCCCACCGAGGCTCCCTCAGGCGCCCCCCGAAAGTCCTCCGTGCTTTGACTTCAGCCGAAGCCCTTTGCGGACCCAGCCGGGCGGAGTTCAAGGGCGAGAAGGGCTGTGATGAAGGGAAGGAAAACTGGAGATGGAAATGGAGAAGAAGGAGAAGAAGGAAGAAGAAAAGGAATGGAAGAAGGAAGGAAGGAAGGGAAGGAAGGAAATAAATCCTGTCGCCTTTCCTTCGCTTTTATTTGTAAGTACAAATAACTGGAAAAGGATCCACGTAACTGACTCACAATCTCAGCGATCAAAGCAAGAAGGCTGCTCTTCAGAAGGGATCCCAGCTGCCTTTGCTTTCTTGATCTCGCTCTCCCCTCTTCCACGGACCTTCCTCCCATCGAGGGTCTGCAGCGTTTGTGATGCCCTCACACAGCGCTTACACAGCGAGGAAAACGCCAGCCCCGCTGGACCCAAGAGAGGCAGAGCTGCCCATCAGAGCCAGTGGCAGGAAGGAGCCCCGGAGAAGCTGGAGGAGAGACAGTGGGGCTGGATGGCCAGCACGGAGGGCCCTCTGCACATCCCCAGAGGCCCTTCTCGCCCTTCAGCTCTGCCCGGCTGCGTCCGCGAATGGGAAGGCCGAGGCAGCGCTGTGGCTTAGACCTGCAGAGGGCGCGTCTCGGAGTTTCGGGACCGTCGGGCTGAGCGAAGGGAAAGGGGGGGCTGGGATTCTGAGAAGGAGGGGTAAATGCAGGGAGCCCCGGTTTTCTCTGGGGGGAAGAGGCAGGAAAAGACTCCGCTGCTGCTGCTGCTGATGGCCGGCTGGTTTCTCCGCAGCGCTCGCCCTGCTCGCCCATCCAGGTGGGACCCTCCGCATCCCTGCTTAGCCCCGGAGACGCTCCGGGAGAACCTCCGCGATTCTTTGGCCTCTTTCCCTCGCTTCTCTCGCAACTCCTCTGCCGCCTTTCTCGGGCGCTCCTCCCCCTTTTCCGTCCTGTTCTCTCCTTGGCTTTAAGCCCCCATCGGTCTCCTTCCCCCTCCCACAACACGCACCCCCCCAAAACACCCCCACAACCAACTGCCCTCCCACAAGACACCCCCACTCCCAGCCCCCCCTCTCTCCCCTTAGCAAACCTCCCGCCCCTCTTGCCCTTCCAGAAGCACCTGTCAGCCGCTCCCTCCTCCGCCTCGCCCAGACACCCAGCCGTCCTGCCTGCCCGCTCCTCGCCCTGGGAAGCCGGAACACGCAACACCAGCCGCCCACCGTCTCCTCCCCCCTTGCAGCCGTTGCCCCCCAGTGCCCTTGGCAGAAGAGTCGCAGCGCGCAGCCTTCCCCTGCCTGGCTTGGGGGGGAGGGCAGAGGGGGTGGGGGTGGGGTTTGAACATCCTGGCCTCGCCCTGTTCCCAGCCTCTAAAGAAGGGGACCCTCCGGAGCCTCCCAGCCTCTGTCTGGGCAATGGGGACCCCCTGAACGGGATCGCCTGACCGACCGAACGACCGACCAGGCGGGGGAATGGACCGCCGGGTGGGGGTCTCGGGAATTGGGGTCTTCCTGCCCCCTTTTGATACCTCCCTAATCCTGGGAAACCGGGATCACGTGATCCTGCACTGCCCCGGCTGCTCCCCCAAATTCCCTCCTGAAGGTTCCCCACTGCAGGTATGAAAAAGGAGCATGAGGAGCCTGGTCAGCGAGGCTAGTCTGGGCTTCCGCTTGCCTGGATGCTGGGAAGATCTGGATGGGAGGAACGGTCCACCTCAACCCCCCCAAAAGGGAGGTTTCGCCCTGCCCCCCTCTCGAGTGCAGAAGGAGCCTTTTGTCCGGGGGGGGGGGAGGGTCCTGGGATCAAATCCAGATAAAGGAGTTTGCCCCAATCACTGAAGAGTTAATGCCACCGTCAAATAGCCAAATGGACTTGAGTCAATCCTCAGGACTGAGTTCTCCCCCACAGGCATGAAACTTCCTGGGGACTTTGGCCCAATCCCCAGGAGACTCTGAGTTGTCCCCCCTTTAATTCTTATTGAATGGGGGTGTGAAAGTTGACAATGTTTTCTCAGATTAATGTGGGATACCAGAATTGGGGATTCCTGGATTGTGAGATGGCCGAGTGTCCAATATTGTGTGGTATGATGGAGGAATGTCAAATTGTGGGAAAAGACCAGTTCCATGTTGGGCAAAGCCATCAGTCTCTGCCTTCTGCTTGTGGGAGAACCAGAGTGTTCATTCTGAATCTTAGTCTGATCCATCAGAGCTTTTCTTATCTCCTTAAAATGGAATTTTCAGAGGGATTCGATTCGCAATTAGGAGCCATTCTGAGATCTAAACATTGATTCCCAATTGATCAGCAATCTGTGTAGTTGGAGAGCAGAACAGCTTCCATGGGTGCCTCTTCCTAGAAACCTGGAATTCCCCCCCCCCCATTCTTGGACCTGGATGGATCTTATGCAGCATTGAAGGTTTGTGACCTGGTCAGTGATGCGGCTGCCTTTAGACAGGATCCCCTCAACCTCCTCCTGGGAGAGTCTCAAGGTCCCCTTTCTCTGGGCATCTTCTCCAGCCCTTCACAGACAAGACAAGCTCGGAAGAGGAGCAGAGAAAATGCTTCAGGTAGAAATTGTAGAGAAGAAAATTAAAGGGCCTGAAAACTATTTTATTTCTCTGGTTGATGAAAGAAAGAAAAATACAGTGGAAATTTCTTTACATTTTCATTTTTTTACTTACTTGATTTATTTATTTATTTTGGTGTGAAGTACACACCAAAATTAAAACAATCCCAAACTGAAATCCCAGACAGCTGTTCTGCTGAACACTCAACTCCGCCCGGCTGCTTGACTGAAGTCCAAAGAGGGCCGGAACCGGAGCATTTCCGGGGCTGCCCAGTCCTTGGGAGGGCAGCAGTGAGCGGCTGCAGGAGCAGCAGAGGGCGCTGGAGATGAACTGGCTAATGGGGAGGAAGAGCGCCCCCTGTGGGAAGGGCCAGAATAGCAGGTGGAGGCAAAGAGGCCTGAGCTGCTGTCAGAGTTTTGAGACTCTCGCAGAACGAGAGGGGAGAGCTGATTTGAGAAGGTGAATAAACTCAGGGCGCTGCTTCCTGCTGGCTGCCTTGCAGCGTTTCTGGTCGCCCATCCAGGTGAGACCTCAGCATCCCTGCTTAGCACAGACCCAGGCGTGCTGCCAGCACTTTTTTGCTCCAGAATCTCTGCTCTTTGGCCTCCTCGCTCCTCGCAGCCCTCCTCCGCCTTTCTGGGCGTTGCTTGCTACCCGCTGCCTCTCCTCTTCCTCCAGCCTCCTCCCCCACCCACAACACGCACCCTAAAACACCCCCCAGACCTCCCATCCACAGCCAACCCACCTACCAACCATCCCGCCAAGATACACACATTCAAAAAACATCTGCCCTTGCAAACAAAGTGTCCCCACATCCCTCCTCCCCAAACGCACAAAGCCTTCAGAAGGACCTCCGGCTCTCCTCACTCGCCAAACAAGGCTCCACCTCCACTCCAAAAAAGGCTTTCAGCCCCCTTGATCTCGGAGGGATCCACTTTATGTCTCCCTGGTTTTAATTTCTCCCCGGCTTCTAGGAAGCACTGCCAGAGAAGGACCGCCATCCTCAGGGTGCTTGGGACAAAGACTGAGGGGAGACTAACAGAGAGCAAAGAACCAGGGCACTGGTGGGGAGGGAGAATGGAGAGAGCTCAACTCTGCAGCTGCATTAAAGCTGCAGTGATGCTGGCTGGAACCTCACCTGGATGGTAAAAAGGGGCTTGACCTTCCAGGGCCAAGAGAATCCGCTTCCTCCTGCCTCCTCCCCTTCCAAAGTTGCAACTGGCTCTGGCTCAGATTCCGGACCTCCAACCACCGGCAGCATGGAGCGGCCTGTTTGCCCAGCCATGCAGTCTGAAGGGAAGGAAGAGGCGAATAGGAGCTGAGTCTTTTGGCTCAGAATCCACAACGTTGCTCAGTTGGCTGGGATTTGTAGTACAAAATACAAGGCTGCAATATGCTTGACCTGATTGCACAAATCTCCTTTCCTGCATTGCTTGAGTGGACAAATAATTCAGAGCCATCCTAGGATTACAAAACCAATTCCTGAAGAACCCATAGGATTATGGAAAACATCCTGATTGGCAGAAGCTGGATCCTCAACCCATATGAGGGGAATTGCAATCAGAGATAAAATGAAGGCAACCAGAAATACACACGGAGTCCTAGATGAAAGATGGGATCTGAATTCAGGGGCTGCTTTAAGGACAAGGTCTTATTCTTCTCTTAGGCTCAGAGGAATTTTAAACAGCTTCACTGACAGCCTCTAATTCCCAGTTATTTGAGTCAAGGTCAACTTTTTCTCCTCTGCCTTGGATTTGGACTCCTTTTCTGGTGGAAGGGAGTCTGAGGGCGGGAGGCAGGAGCTCTTCCCAGAGAGCCAAGAGACAGTGGAGCTGGGAGGTCTGAGGCAGGAAGAGCAGGTTGGACTCTGCTTAGCAACTCACAGAGTCGATTTACAGTTATGGCGATCATTGCTTTAGTTTGGTGAGGTTTGTTTGTAAGTGAATAGCAATACAGGAACCACTCAGGAGCAGTGCTGGGATTCAGCTTCTCCACTTTGTTAATTTTATGCCCTGAGAACTGCTGAATTGCCTGCCTGGTAAATCCTCCTGCTTGCCCTCCCTCCAGAAGGTTCCCCAGAAAATGACCTTTCTCAAGATCCTGTGGACCACTTTGGTAAGCAACTGCCCAATAAGTGATGGGAAGCATACTGGTGAGGTCCAGGAGCAGCAGCTGAGGTCTGAAGCAGCTGGCCCGATTGGCTAAGGCAGGCAAGCATGAGGTCTGAGAGCAGAGGGTGAGGAACGGAAGCAGAAGGTGAGGCCAGGAGCAGCCTGAGGTCTTGCAACTCTGGGAGCAGACTGAGGTGCTCCCAGACTCAACCTCTGCTTCCAGAACATGAGCTTGTCTGAGCAATCAAGCCCAGCTGCTTCCAGACCTCAGCTGGTCCTGGAGCAGTTCCTGGGCCACATCTGGTCTGGAAGCAGCTGGACCCAATTGAATAAGGCAAGCACGGAGCAGTGGTGAGGTCTGAGAAGCAGGTGAGGCCCAGGAACAGAAGCTGAGGTCTAGAAGCAGCTGGGCCAGATTGGCTAAAATATACAAGCACATGAGGCTTGGGAGCAGTGGGTGAGGTCCAGGAGCAGCAGCTGAGGTCTGGAAGCAGCTGGGCCCGATTGGCTAAGGCATGCAACCACGTGAGGTCTGGGAGCAGTGGTGAGGTACGGGAGCAGAAGCTGAGGTCTAGAAGCAGCTGGGCCCGATTGGCTAAGGCATGCAAGCACATGAGGTCTGGGAGCAGTGGGTGAGGCCCAGGAGCAGCACCTGAGGTCTGGAAGCAGCTCGGCCCAATTGGCTAAGGCATGCAAGCACATGAGGTCCAGGAGCAGCAGCTGAGGTCTGGAAGCAGCTGGGCCCGATTGGTTAAGGCATGCAAGCACATGAGGTCTGGGTATGATGGGTGAGGCCCAGGAACAGCAGCTGAGGTCTGGAAGCAGCTTGGCCCGATTGCTAAGGCAGGCAAGTACATGAGGTCTGGGAGCAGTGGGTGAGACCCAGGAGCAGCAACTGAGGTCTGGAAGCAGATGGGCCCGATTGGCTACGGAATGCAAGCACATGAGGTCTGGGTGCAGTTGGTGAGGCCCAGGAACAGCAGCCTAGGTCTGGAAGCAGCTGGGCCCTATTGCATAAGGCAGGCAACCACGTGAGGTGTGGGAGCAGTGGTGAAACCTCGGAGCAGAAGATGAGGTGTTGTAGCAGCTGGGCCCAATTGGCAAAGGTAGGCAAGCACATGAGGTCTGGGAACAGACCTTAACTGCTGCTCCCAGAATTCATGGACTGCTCCCAGACCACAACCTCTGCTTCCAGACCTCATGTGCTTGTCTGCCTTATCCAATAGAGCCCAGCTGCTTCCAGACCTCAGCTGCTGTTCCTGGGCCAAACCCACTGCTCCTCAGCTTGCATGCAGCAACTGAGGCCTAGGAGCAGCAGCTGAGGGTCTTGTAGCAGCTGGGCCTGATTGGCTAAGGCATGCAAGCACATGAGGTCTGGGAGCAGTGGGTGAGGTCCAGGAGCAGCAGCTGAGGTCTGAAGAAGCTGGGCCTGATTCAGAAAGCAAGCATGAGGTCTGGGAACAGCAACCTGCTCCATTCACTGCTCCAGACTCAACCTGCTTCCAGACTTCATGCTTGCAGCCAGCCAAGAGCTGGTTCAACTCAGCTCTCCTGGACCTCAGTTGCTGCTCCTCTGCTCCAGAAGCGGGCCCAATTGATAAGGAAGCATGTGAGGTGGGAGCAGGTGAGGCCCAGGAGCAGCTGAGGTCTGTAGCAGCTGGGCCAAATTGGCTAAGGCAGGCAAGCATGAGGTCTGGGAACAGACCAACTGCTCCAGAATTCATGCACTGCTCCAGACCTCAACCTGCTTCCAGACTTCATGGCCTTAGCAAGCCCAGCTGCTTCAGAAGCTCTGCTGGACCTCAGTTGCTGCTCCTGGGCCTGGAAGCAGCTGCCAATGATCATGGCAGGAGGTCTGGGAGTGTGGGTGAGGTCCAGGAGCAGCAGCTGAGGTCTGGAAGCAGCTGGCAAAGGCATGCAAGCACATGAAGTCTGGGAGCAGTGAGTGAGGTCCAGGAGCAGCAGCTTAGGTCTGAAGCAGCTGGGCCGATTGGCTAGGTGCAAGCACATGAGGTCTGGGGAAGAGGTTGTGGTCTGGGAGCAACCAATTCTGGGAGCAGCAGTTAAGGTCTGTTCCCAGACCTCATGTGCTTGCCTACCAACCAATGGGCCCCTGCTTCAGACCTCAGCTGCTGACCTCACCACTGCTCCCAGACCTCATGTGCTTGCATGCCTAGCCAGGGTGTTCCCAGACCTCAGCTGCTGTTCCTGGGCCTCCTGATTGGCAGCAAGCATGAGGTCTGGGAGCAGTGGTGAGGTCCAGATCAGCAGCTGAGGTCTGGAAGCAGCTGTGATTGGATAAGGCACTGAGATCTGGGTGGTGGGAGCAGGTGAGCAGAAGCTGAGGTCTGAAGCAGCTCCTGATCAGCAGCATGAGGTCTGAGAGTGTGAGGTCCAGGAAGCAGCTGAGGTCTGGAAGCAGCCCGATTGCTAAGGCATGAAAGCACATGAGGTCTGGCAGTTGTGGTGAGGTCCAGACCTGAGCAGCAGTTAAGGTCTGTTCCAGACAGCTTGCATTAGCCAGGGGCCCAGCACACCTCAGCTGCTGCTCCTGGACCTCACTGCTCCCAGACCTCATGTGCTCATGCCTTAGCCAATCAGGCCCAGCTGGACCTCAGCTGAAGGGCCTCACCCACTGCTCCCAGACCTCATGCTTGCATGCAGCAATGGGCCCAGCTGCTACAAGACTCAGCTTGCAGGCGATGCTGCTCCTGACCTCACCACTGCACCCAGATCTCAGCATGTGATCCAGGGCCCAGCTGCTTCCAGACCTCAGCTGCTGCTCCTGGCTCACCTGCTCCCACCTCACTGCAGATCTCATGGCCTGATCCATCAGCTGCTTCCAGACTCAAGCTGCTCTGGACCTCACACTCCCAGACCTCAGTGCTTGCAGAGCCTAAGGCTGGGCAGCAGCTGTCTGGAAGCACCTCAGGCAGGAGCAGCTGAGGTTGCAGGCATTGCTGCTCCCTGAGCTCAGACCTCAATCTGCTTCCAGACTGTGCTTTCTGCCTTCCTCACCAGCTGCTTCCAGACCTCAGCTTCTCCTGGACCTCAGTTGCTGCTGACTCCTCTGCTACTCAGCTGGTGATTGTGCAGGCAAGCATGAGGTGGAGCAGAAGGTGTCAGCAACTGAGTCTGGCACAGCTGGGCCCAGTTATTGACAGGCAAGACATGAGGTCTGGAGCAGTGGTGAGCAGAGCAACACTGCTTGCTCCCTTAGGGCATGTCTGCAGACCTCACTTCTCCCAGTTCAGCACTGCTGGGCCTCAACTGCTTCCAGACTCAGTGCTGCTTTAGCCTCAGCCCAGCTGCTCAGACCTCAGCTGCTTCTGGACCTCATGCTGCTCTGGACCTCCTCTGCTGCTGAAGAGTGGTGAATCAGGCAAGCATGTGAGATGTAGCAGAGGGTCTAAGAGCAGCACTGAAGCAGCATCAACAATATAGAAGAGGAAAACAGATCTACAGTTCTCTTAGTCAGAACCCACCAAGAACCTGCTGCAATATAGTGCCTCACCTGCTGCTCCTCTCACACTGCAGCCAGTCTGTGAGATGTGGGAGCAGAAGGTGAGCTGGAGCAGGTGTCTTCTTCAACAACTGACTAAATGGAAATAATAATCTGTTTTCAGAATTTTACGTCAGACCTAACATTGTTTATAATCAATGATAGAATCTGGAATCTAACCTTGTGATCCATTTGACGCTAATGGTGATGGTGAGAGAGAAAATCTGGTCCTCTACTGTGATCACCTGCTGGGGGGGAGAGATGAGGAAGGAGGAAGGAAGACAGGAAGGAAGGATCTTGGAATACAGCAGGAAGATATCAAACAATCAAAGGACCCTCAAAGGAAATTGGCTCCAGGACAGGTGAATCAAACAGCATATCCAAATAATAGTGACCAAAAGATCAAAAGATTATCAAGATCATCTGGCAAGAAACAAAAAGAACAATATCAAAACATGATCTACAAAAAAAGATCCTAAAACATTCCATTTGGCACAAAATCCATACAGCGCTCAAGCAGCATATCCATAGCATGCAATCTTCAGGAAAGATATGAGGAGATGGGTGAGGGGGGAGAACTCAGTTGAAGAAAATAAACAAATAAACTGCTATTCTCCACCCCACCCCTCATCCTGCAGTTGACGCTACCACCACCAGAAGGTATCAAATGCACATGACAAAGATGAGGTCAGAAGCAAATGATTAACTCAAGTTGGCAGCAGGCATTACAATGAAACAAGAGGATGTTCAAAGTTGATAATGCCACTGTTGACCATTGCACTCATGAAGGCATCCCAATAATGGATGAATTTAGCCACTTGATCAAGACGATCTCAGCTCCCATTATGACAACTTAGATGTGGCAAGACGGTCGAAGCAAAGTGGGTGAAAGCTCACTGAACAGCTGTGCCAACTGAGATTTGGGAATCCAGATTCACTTAGCGACTGTGTGACTCACTTAAGAGCTGCAAGTACTCACTTAGCAACGGTGGCTTCAGGGAGCCTGCTGGGAGGAAAAACAGACTCTCCCCTCCCCCCAATTTTTGGCTAGCACCCACCTGAGCCGCGCGATCATCAGAGGTGTTTTTTTTATTTTTAAAAGCTTTTTTTCGGCAGAAGAAAAAATGCTTTTTAAAGTTAAAAAAAAAGCCTCTAATGATCGCTCGACTCAGCTGGAGTTGGGGGGGGCAGGGGTTTTTGCTACTGGTTCTCCGAACCAGCCATCGCTATCGGATCAGGCGATCTGGTCCCAACCTGGAGCATTTCATCCCTGCTTCACACACACACACACACACACACACACACACACCCCTCTTAATGTTTCAAAAGAAAGTTACCTTCATTGATGAAGCCGTCTTGATCTTCGGGCAGCTCAATTCCCACCGGAAAGTGTGGAAAGTTTTGCTGGGCTTCGGTGAGCTGCAAGAGAGAGAAAGAAGCCCATCGTCCTGTGGCCCAAGTGTCTTGCAGAGCCATTCCGTCTTCCTGGGACCCTCCATACAAGTATGAGCAAGAGGTTGAAGGAGGAGGGGTCCCAAAAAGTGGGGACCCAAAGTTCACCGTCCGATTCTCAGTTTGCTACATACGTTGATGGTGCTTTGATGGGCTGCACAGAGAAGCTGGTCCCAGGCGTATAGAAACATTCCCAGCCATGTTCCTCGTGCTGTGGAATTGGAGCAAAAACCCAGATTGGAACGTCCTATTCTCGGAATCTCATGTGGAATTTGGGCCTTTAAGGTCGCCCTCTCCCTCTACGGTTACTCCCAGCTCCTTAAATCCCAGGCTATTTGGATTTGGGTTGGCCTTTCAAGCAAAAGGCCCTAGAAACCCTTTGGGTCTCTCCTCTGCAGTTCTGGCCATGGAGCCTTGCAGTTAAAGCTCTTTGTGGAGAGCTCCCTGCATGAAGGGAAACCTCTCTTGGGACAAGCCCAATTCCCACGAGCCTTCAGGCCTGTCCTCAAGAACAACCCCCCCCCCCTTAGATTATTCCCATAGATGGGAACATTTCACTGGAGTCCTAACGCCTGATTCAGGGAATGTTTCCACTGATTTTCCTTCAAGCTCCTGGGACTCCGGTGCCCTTACCTTCAGAATGAAAATGATGTGCGGTGTTGTTGCACACTGCTGAAGGAGCCCTCGAGCATGAGGCCAAAGGCCTCCCCAGCAACTTCTTCTCCCTGAAACGAAAAGAGATGATGATGACGTGTGGAGCTTCTTCCCAGCCATTCCCATACCAGGAAGGAAGTCCCGGAAATGTTGCTGGGTGTTGGTACCTCTGACACCGTCTCCCCGATCTTCATGCAGGACAACCACACGACCGAGACATCTCCAGCAGCCGGGACTCCACTTCTGGGCTCATGGCCGGTGGAACTTGCTGGGAGGAGAAGAGACCTGAGTGCCCATCTTAGGGAACAGCCCTGGGGTTCATCTTCCCCAGAGAACAGCAGGCAAAGGAAAGGAAAGGCTGACCTGATGTCATAAATGGCCAGTAAAGCAGCCAGTCCTGCCGTGAAGCTGCTCAGACTGTTGTCCTCCATCAGAGCCTGGCAAGAAACAAGAGGGAGAGAAGGAAAGTCAGCCAGGCTGCTCCACCCCTGCCTCTATTTCCCAGCCCCTTGACCTTCCCTTCTACTCCAGCTTCCTGCCAGTAAAAGGGAAGTTAGCCCCAGGATAAGGACCCTTTGCACAGGCCACAGGTGGAGAGTCCAGGGCCGCTTGTCTCCCTCCTCTCCTGCTCCTGTCTCTCCCTCCTGCTTTGCTTGCCAGTCCAGTTGCCACCTGCCTCCCTCGGACTTACCAAGACAGCAAGGCCGTGAGGTCCTTGTTTCCTGGCTCGGGCGCCATTTGCCCACTCTGCTTCAGCCGAAACAGAGTGGCGATGGAAGAGAGGGCCTGGACGATGCTGCATTCCTGCTGCAAGGGGAAAGAGTCGGGGTCTAAGTCTGGGAGGCTGTGGGGTGTCTTCCCCCAGGGTCCCCCGTCTTCTCCCTTTCAGGAAGGAAGGTGGAAACCCTTCAGAGTCTCTCTCCATCCAGGGGAATATTTTGCCCCCCATTGAGACTGGGGTTCAAACCTGGGAGAAAAGCTGAGCTATGGGGCCCCCTAATTTCAAAATGAACCTACTGGTTGCTCGGTCTTCTCCATCCTCTCCTGGACCTCTTCCCACAATTTCAGGCTCCTCTGCTGGTCCCGTTTACGGCAGGCAGCCTGACGTGGCACGTTCTCTTCCTTTCGGATGTCAATCTTGGTGAAGAGGATCTTCTTCTTCCCAGTGGTCTCTGTTCTGGGGACATCTGGGGAAGGAGAAGCAGGTGCTCAGCAAAGTTTTAGCTCTGCCCCAGATGAAAGATTTTTCTGGTTGACAGAGCTGGCCACCAGGCATCTTCACAGCGAGGCCCTCGGCAAATCTTGCTCTTCTGATATTCTCCCTCCCCACTCGCCAAGATGTGAATAAGTGCCACCGAACCATCTTCAAGGTTCCCCAAAGAGCCAATTGGAAGGAGAAGAGCCCATTGTGGGGGCCAACATAGACCCAGAAGCTGCAGAAGGAGGGAGGCTTAGTGGGTCAGGAACGGCCTGGCCTTGACCCGTCCCTCTGGGCAACCTGGAATCTGCAAAGATGCAGGTGTGTGTTCTGCATATCTTTGCATTTAGGTGTCCACTCCTAAAGGAAATCCTTCCCTTTTCCTCTCCATCTTCCAGCCCAATCCAAAATGTCAACTCACCACATCGCTCTCTTTTCCGGAGCTCCACGTCCACGATCAAAGTGACCGACTTTCTCTCAGGAGCCTCGGCCTTCCTCCACTTGGCAGGTTGGAGCATCAGCTCCTGGGCCCCTCTTCCTTCTGCCTCCAGCACGAGAACCAGCGGAAAAAGCTCTGGAAGAGAGAAAAGGAATGTGAGGAAACAACGCAGTCTCAAATCCTTCCTGTGCTGGAGAAGTAGATGGCTCTGTCGTCTATCACGTTTGCACATTTGCGTGCACACACACACAAACACACACAAGAGAAAGGGGAGAAGAGAATGATGAGAAGAGAGAGATGGAGAAGAGAGAGAGAGATGGAGAAAGAGAGAAGAGAAAAGGGAGGAGAAGATGAGAGAGAGAAAGAGAAGGAGAAAGAGAGATGAGAAAGAGAATAAGAGAAAGAGAGGAGAAAGAGAAAGAGAAAAGGAAAGATGAGAGGAAGGAGGAGAGAAAGAGAGAGAAAGAGAAAGAGAAGAAGGAGAAAGAGAGAAAGAAGAGATGAGAAAGAAGAAAAAGGGAAAGAGAGATGAGAAAGCGAATAAGAGAGAAAGAAGGAGAAAGAGAGAGAAAAGAGTGGAGAAAAAGGGGAGAAAGAATAAGAGAGAAGGAGAAAGATGAGAGAAAGGGGAGAAAGAGAGGAGAAAGATGAGGGGAGGGAAAGAGAGATGAGAAAGCGAATAAGAGAGAAAGAAGGAGAAAGAGAGAGAAAAGAGAGAGAGAGATGAAGAAAGAGAGATGGAAGTGGTGGAGAAAGATGAAGAAAAGAAAGAAAGATAAAGAGAGATGAGAAAGCAATGGAGAGAAAGGGGAGAAGATGAGAAAGAAGAGATGAAAAGAGAGAGATGGAGAAAGTGAGAGGAGAAGATGAGAAAAGGAGAAAGAGACAGGAGAAAGTGAAAAGAGAGAGATGACAATGAGAAAGAAGGAAAAGAGAGAGATGAAAAGAGATGAAGAAAGAGAGAATAAGAGAGAAAGAGAGGGGGACAAAGAGATGAGAAAGAGAGAGAGGAATAAGAAGAAATGGGTGGAAAGTAATGAAGAAACATCTTAGAACTAAGGAGAAATTTGTAATTTCTGCCTAAGCAGGGGTTGGACTAGAAGACCTCCAAGGTCCCTTCCAACTCTGTTGCTATTCTATTCTAAATCTATTTCACTATAGCTTTGTTTTTCCCCTAAACTTTATTAACTTTTAAAAGCATAAAATCCGACACCACTTCAGACAAGTGGTTATCCAACCTCTTCTTAAAACTTCCAGTCTTGGAGCGTTCACAACTTCTGCAGGAATTGTTCCACTGATTAATTGTTCTCACTGTCAAAATTTCTCCTTCGTTCTGAGATGCTTCTTCCTTATTTCCCCCATTGCTTCTTGTCCTGCCCTCAGGTGCTTTGGAGAATAGCTTGAGTCCCTCTTCTTTGTAGCAGCCCCTGAAATATTGGAACACTGCTATCATGTCTCCCCTAGTCCTTCTTTTTATTAAACTAGACATGTAAATTAGAACACTTGCTAAGCAACCGGACATTAAGCGAGGACCACTTGTATTTGGTTTGCCTTAAGGGTTCAGAGCTGCATGGAATCTGATTTCCTTTGACCCTTTGGGGGATTGCAAAAGGTCCGGATGGGGGAATCCTCGCAGGGGGAACTAGGATCGTGACTGACAAGCCACGCCCACCAAACAAGCCACGCCCACAGAACTGGAAGTAAAAAAAATTGGAACCCACCCCTGATGCTCTGGCTCCCTGCCTGGTTTGTATCTCCAGCTTGCAGGTATTTCTAATCTAAGGATTGGTATTTAGGGCAGCTTTTTGCAAGCAAAGAAGCTTTTTGTATTTTTCTACAGGTAATCCTTGACTTAGAACACTTCATTTAATGACTAAAGTTAGAATGGCACTGAAAAAAGTGACTTAGGATCGTTTTTCACACTTACGACTGTTGCAACAAACTGTCATTAGGGCAAAGAAGAGATGTCGAGTTGGCCACATGACCCAGTCACATGACCACCTGGACACGCCCAGCCAGTCACATGAAGCACCACAGTTGTGAAATGAGTGACCTGGTGGTTAAGAATGCTGCAATGGGCATAAATGATGACCGGCCATAAGTGCGAGGACCAGTCAGAAATCACTTTCTTCAGCCCTCTCCATAGTCCCTATGTGCATAGGGACTACTCAGAAGGCTGAAAGTTGTTGACTCTCACACTGAGTCCTCGCATAACTGTTCTCATTTTATGTTTTGACTCTATCTTGTCAGTGTGGTGAGAAACACAATTGTGAAATGAGTGGAAGTTGTTAAGAATGCTGCAACAGGCATAAATTGGACAGTCTGAATGTGAGTCAAAGTCAGGACCTGTCAAAATCTTTTTCAGCCTTCTGAGTGGTCTATGCAGATATAACCCAGTCACATGACCAATGAAACCCTGATCTGAGTCACAAAATAAGCCACAGAACCTTGTTAAAATTTGAATCCCTCCCTGTTAAAGATGCTTTGTGATCCTAATCATATGGAAGTAAAAACCAGGTGCCAATAAAATTAAAATAAAACTGCCTGAGTTTCCTTTCCTAAGAAGAGAAAACCTGTTCACTGAAATTTCCTCTGAGAACTTGGCTGTAAAATTGGGAAAGCCAGAGACTCCTACCTCATAAGCCATCTTCTCTCGGATGATTGGCAGTTAACTGCAGTTGAGCTGGGCGATGACATCATCCAGCCAGTAGAATCAGGAGATTAGGATGGAATCTTTTCTCCACCTTTTCTAACCCAATGCCAGCCCAAGGCCTCTGGGACACTGGACAAAGCCCCAAAGCTGCCTATTTCTCCCTTTGCTCTTTGGGGTAGACTGCCTCTTCCTAGGAAGCTCAGCTAAGCTAGAGGACTGAGCAAGACGCCCTGATGCAGCTCTTGGTCAGCTCTGTTCAATTCCCTTTGTGTTGAGATATTGGGGTGTTTTTTGTGTGTGTTGCTGTTGTTTTGTTGTGGCAACATCCCTCTATAGCTCCTGTGTTTTTGCTGCTCAGGTTCAGACCTCTTTTTGGGTGCCAAAGTCTCTTTGATGGTTTTAAGGGCAGAGAGGGGAAATTCTCTGCCTGGGTTTTAAATGCAGACATCATTTCTAATAGCCTAATGAAATGAGCCCCAAATCCCAGGACCCTCTTTGAGACAGGATCCAGTGGGGGAGGGGGAGGATCCAGGTGTATCCAGAAAAAGATCCCATTTGGCCTTTTGCCCAAGAGGCCAAGATCTTCCCAGGTAGATTCTCTGTGATGGATGGAGTCCATAGAGTTTTAATGCAAAGGAATCGAACTTTAGATGAGCCTCACTCTTAACTCAACTTTTGAACTTTGAACATTCGTATGGGGGCTTTTCAAGGCTGTGATTGGTGAGGCCCTGTAAGTATCAATTACAGGATTTTCTGCAGTTCCTCAGTTCCAGTTTTAAGTCAATCAATGCTGATCTATGCTGGTCTGTTTCTTCTGAAGCCCATTATATCATAAAACTCTCAGAAATTGGCTCTGTGACTCCATGACTGCAACGACTGAGGCAGGCCCCTCTGTGGTCGTAAAATCAGGACTGCCTGTGAATAGGGGGGGGATTGGCCTGAATTTTGAACCAGGCAATAAGGTGCCAGGGGCTTTTGGGCCTTTGGTTGCAATGCAGGTCATCTGGAAGGTCTTCTCATCTGGGCCTCAGGGCCTCTTCCTCCCCAAATGTTGCAGGATTTTACTAAGACTGGACCTCAACACAATGGAGAATCTAACAATCAAAGTGAAATAGAAAATCTAAAGCCTCTGGATTTTTATTCAGGAATGTAATTTCATGTAATTCATTTAATGGGTTTTGATATTCATAGTTTTGGTGATGATTACAAAGCTATCTGCAGAGGAAGATTTTATGAGTCTATTTTGAATCAGAATAGGACCATGGAGGTCTTCTAGTCAATCACTCAAGCAGGAGACCCTGTCTGAACCCTTGTTTAGCATCCTGGAAAAGAATTTCTTATCACTCAAAGGCTCTGAAGAATTCATAACTGATCTGAACAAGCAGTGAAAGCTGTTTTTATCTGAGGTCAGATCAAATGCAAAATATTTGCTTTTAATAAATCCAATCTGGTTCTCATGAATGTATTTGAATAGTTTGCTAATTAGACATAGTTTAAAATATTAAAGAAGATTATTAGCAAGATTGTTCATAATAACAAACAAATTAAAAAAGTATTAAAAATGTAAATCATATTACTGTATCACCCTACAATTTACCCCAATTAGATTAACATGTGGAAATTCTATTCCAACAAAGGGCCTATTATAATATTTGAGGATTGCTGCATCTCTTTTTGCTACTATATCCCAGATTCCTTGTGGAGGATTCTTTTTAGCTTTAAATATTATTCCATATTTTCTGATTTTAGACAACAGTAGTATGTAAATTCCCAGATAGCTCTGAGGCAGCAGCTGGGTCCTTTTCCACCCCAAGATCCTCCTCAGAGGCTGTGATGGGGTTGGGCAGTTTCTCTCTGAAGCCCCAAACATCAGATTGATATGAGAATATGGGGGAAAACTGGGCCTCAGATATTTTAATGATTGGGGCTGAGGAATAATTGGGCAGCTATGAGGTTTTCATTTAAGCCCCACTTTCACTCCTGCCCTTTCTCTAACTGAGCTCCTTTGATGATGAGGCAATTCATTCAGTCTCCAGAAACTCTAGGAAAGGTGTTATGCCCACTGATACCATAAAATGCATTATGGCTGGTTGTTTCCAAAATATATTTAAGATTTATTATTCTATAATTATTTGACAAAAAATCAAGTCTTCTTCCTCAGAATATTCTGAAGTGATTCAACTTTCAGTCTCAGAGCTAATTTCTTGCTCTCTTCATCAAATCATCTATGGCTGTGATGTTTTTCAGACCCTTTGAAGGATTAAATCAAAATTATTATGACAAAAGAATAAGTTCACAAAAATTATTGAACAGGAAAATAATCTAAAACAAACATCAGACAAAAGAGAGAACTGGAAATCAAAATTATTCAGGAATGTCCAATATAGGAATAAATGTCAAACAGAAAAGAAGGAGACTGTTAGAATGGAGGAGTGCAACTCCATCACTGAATGAGTTCATGGAAAACAAACTGAGAGAAGGAGCCACGTTAAAAGCAACTTTACATATGATATTTCATTTCAGTGAGGACTATAGCAATGAGAAGGTCTCCTGCTGTGCTGTGGTTGTTTTCCATCCTGCTTAAAATTCAGTGGACTTTTCATTCTCAGCCCAGAGACCTGGGAAGGGGGATCCCATGTCCCATGTTCCCCTGCCAGCCTTTCCCATGCAGAGGCCAGGCAAGGGGCTCTTGCAGGAGGCCAGGCTGAGTGGGAGCCCCTCTTGGGAGGAGGCCAGGAGCCTCGTGGTGGGAAGGGAAGCAGCTGCAAAATCCTCCAGGTTCCATCTTCAGTCCTGGGAATTTGGTGATTCAGGCGGTTCTCCCAATTGCTAGAACCGGCGGTTAATTTTATGCGCAATTCTAACAGGCTGCATTGCCTCGGCCTGGCCCCTCCTGGCCCCCTCGCCCCTCCTCCTGAGGTCTCCTCCCAGAAAATGACCTGTCTCCAGATCCCGTGGATCACTTTGGCTCAGGCAGTGGGATTCCCTGCCGGTTCCTCTCTCCAAAGGGATCGCAGAAAGGCTGCCTAGCCCTGAATGGGGCTTCCCAGGATTTAGGAATTGGGAGGTCCAGGAAGAAGGAGGACCAATGGAATTCTCCTTCTGTAGTGTCATCGGTCTCTGGGCAGAGTCTTTCTTGACTCCGCCCACAGGAGAGAGTTCCCAAGAAGCCCCATTGGTTCTTCAGGCCAAGATCGCCTCCCACTTTCTCCTTTCTCTCTCCGCAGACTGGCTCTCCTCCTTCAGGTGAAGCCCCAAAGGACTCTGCCGAGACCGATGACGCTCAAGCAGGAGAATTCCATTGGTCCTTCCCTCATTCTGGCCCACCATCTCAAAAGTCCTAGATAAACGCTTCCTCCCCCATTCCTCCTCTGGAGCTGGAAGCATCTGAATGGACACACACCAGGGTTTTCCTGCTTCTGTGGGTGGCAGGAAGGACTGCAAAATCTCCATTCCACCCCACTCTGGGGCCAGCCAGAGGTGGTGCCTTCTCCGAACTGCTCAAAATTTCCCTGCCGGTTCTCCAGAACCTGTCAGAACCCTGGAGTTCACACACACACACACACACACGAGCTTGGTTTTGGGTTCAAGACTTCCTGTTCTGGATGTCAAGGGGGTTGGAGCAGGAATCCTGGCTGAGACTCGTAAAGAGAGCAAAGCAAGTGGAGGGTCCCTCTAGGGCTGCCATGAAGCCCCTTGAGCTGCATCCCCAATTCGAAAGGATCCCCCCTTTCCACTTCTCTCTCTGCGACGAACTCCCTCCTCCTTCAGGTGAAGCCCAGGACTCTGCCGAGACCGATGACGCTCAAGCAGGAATATTCCATTGGTGCTGCTGGTTCTGGCCTCCATCTCAAAAGTCCAAGATGACGTTTCCTCAGTTCAGACCCCCTCTGGGGCTGGAAGCATCTGGCCTGGACAGATTCCAACCCTCCTCCTCCTCCTTCCTTCCTTCCTTTCAGACGACCTCCATTGCCCGGAGGCTGCGAGGTCCAGGAGGAGGAGCCCCATTGCTTGGAGGACAGGAACAGGACAGGGCCGGGTGCTTGCAGGACCCCTTTCTCTGAGGGTCCTGCCGTCTCCCCCAGCCAGAGGGGTGGAAGCCCAGGTCCTCCCTTCAATATTGTCACCTGGAGATCCAGCTGCCTCCCCTCCATTAGTTAGAGAGCTCCTTGGCCCTTTGCGGCGTGCTTGCAGTTTGATAAGAAGCGCGTTTTCCACTCGGATTGTGAGATATGCGGAGGAGACTTGATTGGGGGCAGGCGTGGCGTGTCCTCCGCGGGGAGAGGTGGAAGGGCGCCTGGCAGGCGGCTCCACCTCCAAGAGCCGGGGCTTTGGCAGTGCAGGGCCAGGATCGCAAGGCCGGCATCGCGTTTGCTGGTGGCTGGTTCCGGGCAGGCGAAGGGCTTGAGTGACAGCTGTCTGTTTGGCCAAGGCGCGAGGGGAGCTGCCTGGAGCGCCTCCGGTGCTAAGCAGGGCTGCTGAGGGGCTCCTCTGGAGGAGGGACCAGGCGAGCGCTGGAAAAACCAGCTGCAGGGACCTCTTCCAGCTCCTTTCCTTCTCTTCCCAGTTCTGCCTCCCTGTTCAGCTCCCCGCCCCCGCCAGTCCCGCCCTTCCCACAGGGGCCTCTTCCCCATTAAGGGCAACTCAAGCTCAGCCAAAGAGAAGCTTCAGGCATGTATTCATTTCTCCCCCCCGCCCCCATTTCCCTTCCAGGCTGTTTTCCTCCTGATCAGCTGCCCCAAGCGCCTGGAGCCTCTTTGTGACGTCCTCCTCTTACGCAGCCCTTACACAGCAGAGCAAAACCTCAACCACCATTCTCCCCTGAAGGCCAGGAAGGAGGAAGAGCTCCTGTGGCGGGGACTCTTTCAAGGCCTCGGCCAAGTCCCAGAGCAGGATGGAGATCCCGGCTCTGAGCGAACGGCGTGGAGCTGTGAGCGGAGCCTCTGCGGGGCTGCCAGTCCTTCCAGCAGAGGGAGCCTGGGGCCTGAACCCTTGGGCCGAAGGGGAGAAGAGGCGCCCCTGTGGGGAGGGCTGGAATAGGGAGGCAAAGGGCCTCAGGCTGCCGGACTTTGGGGACCGTCGGGCTGAGCGAAGGAAAGCAGGAGCTGCGATGTTGAGGGTGGGTCGGTAGCAAGAGCCTGCTTGTCTGGGGGAGGGCAGGAGACCCCCTGCTGCTGCTGCTGATGGCCGGCTGGCTTTTCCGCAGCGCTCGGGTCGCCCATCCAGGTGGGACCCTCCGCATCCCTGCTCAGCACCGGAGACGCTCCAGGCGCTGCAGGCCGAGGCGTTGAAGCGCTCCGGGAGAATCTCCGGTTCTTGGCCCTTTCACTTTGCAATTGCCGCTTCCTCTTGCCCCTCCCCACTCACAGCCTTCCTGTCCCCGGACACACAACGCTTCGGCACCTCCGCATCCCTGTTCCCCCCCCAAACCTCCCTCCCTTGCCTGTCCCCTCCCTGCCCCAGGGCGGAAACCAGCCACACACCTCAACCCCCCTCTCCCCCGACCTTGAAGCCGTCGCCCCTCTTTGGAGAGGAGCCGTAGCCCAACCCGCCCCTGCGGTCGCCCCTTCAATCTCCCATCCGCGGAGGACACGCCGCCCGCAGTTTCTCACCATCCAACAATTCCAACAATTCCCGCCTTAACAAACGAGCAAACTTTCTTTTCACAATCTGATGAAACCTCGGGAAACGGCGCCAATCTAGAAATAAGGGGCGAGGGGCTGAGTAAGGAAAGTATTCGAACCCCCCTTTCTTTTCTTCTCTGGATCCTCCTCATATTCCAGACAAGGAACAATGGATGGAAACTAAGCAAGGAGAGATTCAAGCTGGAAATGGAGAAATTTCCTGACAGTGAGAACAATCAACCCATGGAACAGAAGTTGCCTTCAGAAGTTGTGGGAACTTCATCCCTGGAAGCTTTCACGAAGAGACTGGACTGATCTCCTACTTGTATTGTATTTTCTTATTTGCAAATACATCCTAGATATGATAAAGATTTTAAGACAGAAGGTTTTTATAATAATTGGACAAATTTAGATAAAATTTTAAGAGATACTGATGAAAATGTAATTAAAAAATTATATGGATATTTATTAGAGGTTAAATTGGAAAAAGAACAAAAAGAAACAATGATTGCTTAGGGGAAAAATTTTGGACATGGGATTGATTTAGAGAAATGGCAAAAATTGTGGTCACAAAATTACAAAATGACAATGTCAACTGCATATAAAGAGAATTTGTATAAGATGTTTTACAGGTGGCCTCTACCCACGAGAATAGCCAGAATGTTCAAGAATAAATCCAAAAAATGTTGGAAATGCCATCAGACACTGGGCTCATATTACCATATGTGGTGGACATGTGTAGAAGCTAAAAGATACTGGAGTAAAACCCACACATGGTTGGAAAAAATGATAAAAAAGCACATAGACTTTAAACCAGAGGTTTTATTATTGGGGATTATACCTGAAACATATAATAGAGAATTGAGATATTTGATGTGAATGTAGCAACAGCGGCTAGAATTGTGTTTGCTAAAAATTGAAAAAATGAGAAAATACCAAGGCAAGACGAAGTTATTAAGAAAATAATGGAATGTGCTGAAATGAGTAAATTGACATTTGAAATTAGAGAACAGGAAGATAAACAATATTATAAGATATGGGACTTATTTTATCAATGGTTAGGAAAAAAAACATGGTAACGTAGTTTGATAGAGATTTTTATAATACAAAAATTGTAGAATTTTATAAAATATAACATAAAGATGTATTATTATTGGATTGATCAGAGATGATGAAATGAATGGTATAATATAAATTAACCTAAATTTTAGAATATTTTGTATGAAGTGAGGGAAGAAACAGACATAGCTAAATAAATGATTGATGGGGATAATAATATTTGATACATATTAGATTGATAAAATGAGAAATTAGGTAAACTATAAGCTATGAATATGGTGAAAATGCACAAAAGATTTGTAATCAACCGACACACTGTTTGTATTTGTAATTGAAGATGGTGTTATGCTTTTATGTATGTTTGTTTTAAAATAAAAAATGTTTCAGAAAAAAAAAAGTCTTATGGAAAATGGCATTGCAATAGCCTGCCACCTGGTGGCCATCGTGAATATGGCAGGTGGTGCAAAGAAAGAGATATAATAATGAAAATACTTGTACGTATAGCATGGCTAATTATGAGAAATGGTGCGGGATATTCTTTCCTGATGCTCCATCAAGCCCTTGTGTATGTTGAGACCTTATAAAACTAAGAGATTTAGGTTAGATATAAATCTAAGAGGTAACCCAGGAGTGAAGCCACCTGGAATTAAGGTGCTCCAAACTCAGCGGTGCCTCATTGTCAGCTTTGATGTCTCCATCAAAGGCCTTGGAAGAAGAGCAGAAGAGATCTCAAAAACACAGATGGTGACAATTACGGGAAGAAGCAGCTTCTCCTTTTGGGATCCTGAGCTGCTTCTCCTGGGGTCCATGTGCAGAGGAGAGGCTGGGGGAAAGCCTGGGGGTGAAAGTCACAGATACACCCCTGGGGACTCTGTTCTATTGTAGTTGTGGTCCTTCCTATCAGGACACTTTAATGTCAGCGTTCCGAGTAAGTCATCCGCCAAAAGCAGAACTCCGAGACGGGTCGCTTCCTCAAAGAACATGTTTATTGGATACATCATATCGGCACAGCCAGTGAAAACCAACTCTAAGTGTTCCCAGGGGTTTTAGCCTAATTAAAGGAACAAATGGTTCCTCCCCAGATGTCACCGGTCACATCATCCAATGTAAGTATCTGGCAGGCTGCTTGGTCCCTCCTCCCTTCCTTCAACTGCCACCTTTTAGGGTGACCTTGGTTCCCACAAGAAAACTTTTTGTTTTGACTGCTGTCAGTCGATCTACTTCCCCTTCCCTTCCCCCTTTCAGAGTTCGTGGCAACTGTGAGGCAGCAAAAGATGGCTTCAGCCAGGCTCGCTTCAGAGTTGACACGCAGCTTCTGAGATCTGCAAGTGGGCGTCACACAGCATCTAGAGCAGGGGTCTCCAGCCTTGGTCCCTTTAAGACTTGTGGACTTCAAAGCTGGCTGAGGAACTCTGGGAGTTGAAGTCCACAAGTCTTAAAAGGGACCAAGGTTGGAGACCTCTGATCTAGAGGCTACCATGTCAGGACAAATCATGCATTGTAAAGTCTGCATGGAGGTGGAAGACACTTCTAATTAATCTACCGGATCCCCTGCATGGATTGCCCCTGTGACACGTAGGACAGGCGGGGAGGAAGCTAACAACCAAAACTGCAAGAACACAAGTGAGCAGTCAGACGAGGAGACCTGAACTCAATGGTAGCCTCACTGTGCAACGAATGAGAACCTACGTTCAATTCTGCAGCTACTAAGATTGTTGGTGGAGTAGGTACAAAAATAGCCAGGGAAATGACTGAAGCCTGGGAAACGGGCCCTTTGTCAGTCAACAGGAGTGCTGATTTAACACCAGTTTATCAGGTACTTAGGAACTAAGGAATCACCAGCCAACCAGTGGTGGATTGCTACCGATTGGCCCTGGATTGGGCCAACTGATAGCGGCGACGGTGGGAGGCTCTGGACATCTCTGCTCATGGGCAGAAGTGTTGCACAGGCGCACGAGTGCACACATGCCCAGGAGGAAACCGGTAGCAACGGGATTTGAATCCCACTACTGCAGCCAACGACTTAACAGTTGGCCATCAACACCCGAATCAACCAATGAAAAGCCATATGCAACCAGGCACCACATAAATACTATGAATAGAACAGCTCAGAGCACCCATTCTGGTCGAGGGACATTCCCTGAGGATGAGTTCACCCTCGGAAGGAAATTCAGAGATTCTGATCCCGGTGACTGACCCAGATTGGATCCTGCAATCTGAAATCTTTTAGGGGGGAAATATGACCATAAGTAGAATACTGTGCTGCAGAAGTTTCCAGATACAGCTCAAATCCATGAAAATTTACTCCTTTGTCACTTTTACTCTTTCTAAAATACCCCATAGATGGTTGAAGCATTGTTTCCTGTAAGGAGAAACTGCTGATGGTTATAGCAGAAATACAAAAACTGGATTGCTAAACACAGACACAAAACACACACAGTTGTGTTTAATATTTTTTTTTATTTAAGAAAAAGTGTCACGTTTCAAGTAAAAAAAGCCCGGTGGCCAATTTCTCTCTGTTCCTCGTAACTGACAAGAAGACCCTGGAGATTTCAAGGCTGCGGTCAGGAAAAGAGGAGCTCCAGCTGAAGGACCAGGAGCTGATGGTGAACAATCTCCAACTCACTGCAGAAAAGGAGGAGCTCTGCAAAGATTTGGAAGAGAAACTGAGCAAGGGAACAATTTAAAATGAAGATTCGCGGACTTCCTGTTTGGCACCGTAGGTGATGGCGGTGATCTTTACGATCACCAACCTCTGGATTATGTGGAATCGCTAGGACAGCTTAAATCTGCTGTCCAGCGGTTCGAAAAACCCTCTCTTCGGGAGAAGAAGAGATGGTGAGCTGAGGGCAGAGGTTGAATTTCCCTAAAGCCCCTGAGAAAAAAGGGGTTTGAAGGGTTAAGTTCCCTCCAGCAACCCGAAGTGCTCCAGATCCGAGGATTTTTCTGCTTTGGCGGAACCAATCACCACGACCAAACGCCGAGATTTATTTTGGACAATAAAGGATTATACCGGACAGAACGAAAGTGGGAGAACTTTATGCAAGTAGCCAAGCCAATTCCCCGATACTTTGTAACAAGTTTGAAAACAGCAAGAAAATGGAGGCGAATTGTTAACAAATTAACGAGTGGAAAGCGAAAGTGATACTTTTAGCTGCTGTCTGTTGCTGGTAAATTGCATGTTATTTGCTACTTTAACTCTTTAACTCTTTGCTGCCTGCTGCCTGCTGCCTGCTGATAGAATCTAGGGGAGATTTTTAAATATTGCTTTAAAAGACTGTGTTTCTCAGAGGTTAAGAAGATTTAAAGTGAATATTAAGTTGGAAATAAATAAATAATTTTATAGAAGATGGCAGCCAAACAATTAAAGTCTACTGTAACAAAGGGCTCTGGAATTTCACCAGCTGGTGCCTCTCCAGCTCATACAGCAGAGACTAGAACATTGAACTTAGAGGCGGTACAAGAGAATTTAAAAGACTTTATGCAAGAAAAATTTAAAGTAATAACTGATGAGATATCTGAAATGAAAACGCAGATATCAGAAATTCAAGTGGGAAATAAAGAAGTTAAGGAAGGATTTGTAATTGCAGTACAAAGTTTGGCAACAAATGTGATTTTATTAGAAGAGGAAGTTGAAGAAATTAAGCAACATAATTCAAAATTAGAAAATAAAATGGCTGAATTTCAAAGTAAAATGGAAAAAACAGATGATGAAATAGTTTTGATACAATATAGAAATATGGAATTTGCTTTAAGAATCCGTGGTCTGAAAGAGAATAAAGAAGAGAATTTAAGGGAAATTTTTTCTGAAGTATTTGCTGAGATATTAGCAGTTCGTCCAGCAGATGTGGCTTATCAAATTGATAAAATATATTGTATGAATTCTTGGATAGCAAGGCAAAAAAAGTTGCCAAGGGATGTTGTTATTTATTTTACAAATAGAACAGTGAGAAATCAGATTTTGCAAGCCTCATATAAGGGGGAGAAGATTCAGATTGCTGGTCAAGATATTTTAATATTAAAGGAAATTCCACCAAAAATGTTAAGGGCTAGGAAGGAATTTGCCTTCCTGGTGAATGAACTTAAAAAACGTCAGATTGAATATAGATGGGATATTCCAACTGGTATAATAGTATATTATGCAGGGAAAGTACATCGTCTCAATACAGTTGGGAAAGCAAGAGAATTTTATGTTGAGGCATTAAAGTTGGAAGTCTTCCTCCATTGGAAGCTAGAAGAAGGAGACTGAAGTGAAGGAAGAGAAGTGAAGCAGGTACAAGAACAGATTGTGATGGAAGAAGTTTTTACAAGTGTTGGAAATACCTCTGACGGGTTCAGACTCAAAGAACAAAGGCTGACAAGAGCTGCTGCTAAACGCAAGGAACAAGAGATGAAGGCACAACAACAACTGGCAACTACTACAACGGAAACAGTGGGAGGAGCAAGGCCTAAAGCAAAATGTGATCTGCGGCTAGTGTTCCAAAAGTTTCCTTTGGCCAATAATGGCAATTAAACTATTATCTTGGAATGTTAATGGTTTGAATTCACCGCAGAAGAGAAGGAAAGTATTTCACTATTTGAAACAATTTAAAAATGACATTACCTGTTTACAAGAAACACATATTAGATCTTTAGACCAGAAATATTTGATAAATTCAAAATTGGGAGTACATTTTGTTGCCTCCTCTTTGGAGAAAAAAATGGTTTAGTTATATATATAAAGAAGGATATATCAGCAAAATTAATTGAGGTGGATAAGCAAGGAAGATACATTGCTATTGAACTTTTGTTGGAGGGAAAGAAGACATTATTAATAGGAGTTTATGCTCCGAATCAACAACAAGAATTTTTTTTCAAGTTTTTACATAAAAGAATAGTATTTTGGGATTATAAATCATATATATTAATGGGTGATTGGAATGGTGTGTTGGATACTCAAAAAGACAAAAAAAGTTTAAGCCGGGCAAAATTACCAAAGGCTTTTTTTGAAATGATGGAGGACTTGGAATTAAGAGATATTTGGAGAGAACATAATACAGAAGAGAGGGATTTTACCTTCTTTTCTGACAGGCACCAATCATTTTCGAGGATTGATTTTATTTTGATTACTAATGATTTGTATTCTAGAGTGAAGAGGACTAAGATTTGTTCAAGAACTCTATCTGATCATATTTGGATTGAATTTGATCGGGAAAAGGAGGCTAGGAGATCATGGAGGTTGAATGAGAATTTGTTTAAATATGAACAAAATGTAAATGAATGTAAAAAGCAAATGAAAGAATTTTTTATTATGAATATGAAAAAAGAGACATCTATAGAGATGATTTGGGACGCCAGCAAGGCTTATATGAGAGGAAATCTTATACAAATGAATATTAAATACAAAAATAAATTGCAGAAAAAGAAAAAGGAACTGGAAGAGGAAATTAAAAAGAAAGAACAATTATTGATAAATAGCCCAGGAAATAGTAAAATAAAAGAATCAATAAATATATTAAGAGGTCAGTTTAATATGTTGATGGCAGATCAAGTAGCAATTAATTTACAATATGTAAAACATAATACGTTTAATAATGCCAATAAGCCAGGAAGATGGCTTGCCTATTTAATAAGGAAAAAACAGAAATCACGAACGATTGATAAAATAGAATATAGGGGTAAGGAAGTTTATCAAAAGAACTTGATTAAAAAAGCATTTTTAGAGTATTATAGTAAGTTATATTCTAGTGATATGACTGATGATACAGAGATAGAAAGATATTTACAACAACAAAATATTTGTGAGCTTACAGAAAACCAAAGAGAAGAACTGAATCAATTAATTACTTCAGAGGAAATTTTGTTAGCAATTAAACAACTTAAAATCGGTAAAGCACCAGGAACAGATGGTTTAACAGCTGTTTGTTATAAAAATTTACAAAATGAGATGGTTGAACCACTTAAAGAGTTATTTAATAAAATTCAAATGGGAAAGGCTCCAGTGACGTCACCGCTCCTGCCGGGTGCTCTAACAGAGCACTCCGTGTTAGAAGATTGTAAAAGTCAGTGAAACAGAAAAAATCACTGTTCACTGAGCTTAGCATACCCTTTGGGAAAAAGGGGGTTATGTAGAGTTGTGGAAAAGTGGCAGATCTGACAGGGGGTTTGCTCTTAAGAGCGAATTTTCCTGGATTTATGGTCCCACCGAATTCCACTATCTCCAACTTCAAACACGCTCCTGTTTTTTTTTCAGGAAAAAGGAGTAGGGGGTCATTTCTGCTCAAAAGGACTTATTAAATTGATTGATTTTCTAAGCAGACGGGAATTTCACAAGCGTTCGATCTTTGATGTAGAATCAGCACGGCAAGTATACCGACTCCCTTTCTGAAACCTGAAACCTTTCTTTGTCTTTGATTAATTGACTTTTAAAATGGCGTCTGAAAGTGAAAGTAAAATTTTTTAGTACGATAAAGTAGCGTTATTTGTGGATTGTTACAAATGGAGTTTTTTTATACTAAAAGGAGGGAAGGAAAGTTGTTAAGTTTAAATTCCTGATTCTTTTGAAGATAGAATGGCAGCTAAACCTTTAAAGCCTTCTGGAAGAAGGGGATCTGAACCAAGTCTTGAGGATATATTGAAAGTACAATTAAAACTTTCTGAAGATAGGCAAAAAGAGATGATGGAGAATTTTAATGCAAAAATAAGAGAAGATATTCTCATGGCAATTCAAGGACTGAGTAAAAAAATTGAGGGATTGGAAGAGGAAATGCAACAGATCTCTCAGTCAAATAAGCATTTAGAAGACAAAATGAAAGGTGTTCAGAAAAAAGTGGATCAAAATGAAGATCAGGTTGTGATATTACAATATAAACTTATGGAAGGAGCTCTTAGAATCCGTGGTATGCAAGAAGAGCGAGGAGAAGACTTAAGAAAAATTATATCAGAAGCATTGGCTGAATTTATTGAAGTGGAACCCCAAGAGGTAGCTTACCAAATTGATAAAATATATAGAGTTAACTCCTGGATTGCAAGACAGAGAAAGCTTCCTCGGGACATTGTGGTTTATTTTGTGAAAAGGACTATGAGAAATCAGATTCTGCAAGTTTCATATCAGACAACTTTAAAAATTGGAGAACAGGAGCTGAAGGTGCTGAAAGAGATTCCTTCAAAGATGTTAAGAGATAGGAAGGAATTTGTTTTTTTTATACAAGAACTTAAAAAACATCAGATTCAATTCAGATGGGAGGTGCCAGTTGGACTGACAGTATTCTATCAAGGAAGGAGATATAGAATTGACACTGTTTTAAAAGCAAAAAATTTTCTTTCTACAGTTTTGAAAGTCGAAATAGAAGTGATAGAAAAACTTCAAGAGATTCAAGAAGGCGTGGTGATCCAAGCACCTTCATTGCTGCCAGTATCAGAGGAACCACAAGAGCAAAGGGTGACAAGAGGAGCTCTTAAGCGTAAAGAAGAGCAACAGTCTCAAATAAAAGCCAGGATCCCAGTATGGAAGCTGTGGGAGGAGCTAGACGGAAGATACCGGAGGAGGAGCTTCCGTTGTCTGCTTCAAAGCTCCAGGAGGCCAGTAATGGCAAATAGAATTTTGTCATGGAATGTTAATGGCTTGAATTCAGCTCAGAAAAGAAGGAAAATATTTCACTACTTGAAACAATTTAAAAATGATGTGATTTGTTTGCAAGAGACACATATAAAATTATCAGACCAAAAATATTTAATTAACTCAAAATTGGGTAAACATTTTGTTGCATCAGCTTTGGAAAAGAAGCATGGAATTGTTGTATATATCAGGAAGGATATACCAGCTAAGTTAATTGAGGCAGATATTCAAGGAAGATTTATTGCTATTGAACTGGTGATAGATGCAAAAAAGACTTTGCTGATAGGTATTTATGCACCTAATCAGCAACAAGAAAAGTTTTACAAAATGTTACACGAGAGGTTGACCCTCTGGGATTATAGTTCATTTATTTTATTAGGAGACTGGAATGGAGTAACTGATACAAGAAGTGATAAGAGAACCTCCTCCGAGAAGATACCTATACATGCAAAACTACCAAAATCCTTTTTTGAAATGATGGAAGACTTTGAGTTTAGAGATATATGGAAGTTACGGAATCCAGATGAGAGAGATTTTACTTTTTTTCCCGATAGGCATCAATCTTTCTCACGTATTGATTTTATTTTAATTTCTAATGACTTGCTTTCCAGGGTGAAGAAAATGAAGATATTTCCGAGGTGTTTAACTGACCATAGCCCAGTATGGATGGAATTATTACAAGGGAAAAAAGGTGGAAGAACATGGACGTTGAATGAAAATCTGTTTAGATATGAGGATAATGTAAATTATTGTAAGAAACAGTTGAAAGAATTTTTTGATTTTAATATGTACAAAGGGACACCTATAGGAACTGTGTGGGAGGCGAGCAAAGCGTTTATTAGAGGGATATTGATTTATTTGGACAATAGGCAAAGGAATAATAAACAAAGGCAGCGTAGGTATTTGGAAGAAGAAATTCAAAGGAAGCAACAGTTATTAATTCAAAACCCACAAGATCACAAACTTAAAGAGGCTATAAAAATATTACAGAGTCAATTTAATATGTTAATGGCAGACCAGGTGGCAACGAATATACAATATACTAAACATAATACCTTTTGTAATGCAAATAAACCTGGGAGATGGTTGGCATATAACTTAAGGAAAAAACAGAAAGCACGTGTCATACAAAAAATAGAATATAAAGGTAAAGAGATATATCAACAGGATAAAATTAAAAAGGCATTCTCAGAATTTTACACTGCACTATATGCAAAAGACAAAATATTGAATAGGGACATTTATGATTATTTGAAAGATTATAAGGTTAATATTCTAACATTAGAACAGAGGGAGGAGCTGAATCGGCCGATAGCTACTGGAGAAATAGTGGAGGCAATTAAACAATTAAAAATGGGGAAAACCCCTGGTACAGATGGTCTTACAGCAACTTATTATAAAAAAACACAGGATGAAATATTAGGCCCACTTAAAGAATTATTTAATCAGATACAATTAGGAGTGGGAATACCCCCGTCATGGAAAACATCTTTTATTTCACTGATACCAAAAGAGGAGCAAGATTGCTCTAAACCCGGTAACTACAGGCCGATTTCACTTTTAAATAATGATTATAAGATTTTTGTAAAAATAATAGCAAATAGATTAATGTTAGTTTTACAACAAAGAATTCATACATCAATCTGGTTTTATAAAAGGGAGGCAGATGAGGAATAATGTTAGACAGATTATTAATATATTGGAATATTTGGAAAAGAAGAATACTTCAGCAGCACTTATTTTTTTGGATGCACAGAAAGCCTTTGATCGATTGCATTGGGACTTTTTATTTAAATTAATAGAGAAAATGCAATTTGGAGACTGTTTTATTAGAATAATTAAAGCGATTTATGGAGAGCAAACAGCACAGATTATAATAAATGGTAGTTTGACAGAAGTTATTAAGATTGCGAAAGGAACGAGACAGGGATGTCCCTTATCACCATTATTGTTTGTTTTGACTCTGGAACCATTATTAGATAAAATACGAGAATTGACGAAAATAGACGGAATTGAGATTAGACAATATGAGTATAAAGTTAGAGCTTTTGCAGATGATGTAGTGGTTACTTTAACAAATCCTATAAATTCAAGTAGATTTTTGTTGGAAGTAATTGATAAATATGGAAAAGTATCAGGATTTAAAATAAATCAGAATAAAACAAAAGTGATAATTAAAAATATGTCTATACAACAGAAACAAAAACTAGAGGCATTCTCAGAATTTTATACTGCACTATATACAAAAGACAAAATATTGAATAGGGACATTTATGATTATTTGAAAGATTATAAGGTTAATATTCTAACATTAGAACAGAGGAGGAGCTGAACCCGATAGCTACTGGAGAAATAGTGGAGCAATTAAACAATTAAAATGGGAAAACCCTGGTACAGATGGTCTTACAGCAACTTATTATAAAAACACAGGATGAAATATTAGGCCCACTTAAAGAATTATTTAATCAGATACAATTAGGGTGGAATACCCCGTCATGGAAAACATCTTTTAGTTCACTGATACCAAAAGAGGAGCAAGACTGCTCTAAACCTGGTAACTACAGGCCGATTTCACTTTTAAATAATGATTATAAGATTTTTGTAAAAATAATAGCAAATAGATTAATGTTAGTTTTACAACAAAGAATTCATACTGATCAATCTGGTTTTATAAAAGGGAGGCAGATGAGGAATAATGTTAGACAGATTATTAATATATTGGAATATTTGGAAAAGAAGAATACTTCAGCAGCACTTATTTTTTTGGATGCACAGAAAGCCTTTGATCGATTGCATTGGGACTTTTTATTTAAATTAATAGAGAAAATGCAATTTGGAGACTGTTTTATTAGAATAATTAAAGCGATTTATGGAGAGCAAACAGCACAGATTATAATAAATGGTAGTTTGACAGAAGTTATTAAGATTGCGAAAGGAACGAGACAGGGATGTCCCTTATCACCATTATTGTTTGTTTTGACTCTGGAACCATTATTAGATAAAATACGAGAATTAACGAAAATAGAGGGAATTAAGATTAGACAATATGAGTATAAAGTTAGAGCTTTTGCAGATGATGTAGTGGTTACTTTAACAAATCCTATAAATTCAAGTAGATTTTTGTTGGAAGTAATTGATAAATATGGAAAGGTATCAGGATTTAAAATAAATCAGAATAAAACAAAAGTGATAATTAAAAATATGTCTATACAACAGAAACAAAAACTAGAGGAAATGACAGGATTTGAGGTAGTAAAAAAGGTTAAATATTAGGGTTTATATTAGCTCATCGAACAAGAAACTTTATAAGAATAATTATGACTTGCTATGGCAAAAGTTCAGAATGAGTGTCTGGAAAAATTGCAGTTATCTATTGGGAAGGATTGCGTGCTATTAAAATGAATGTGTTACCTAGATTTTTGTTGGAAGTAATTGATAAATATGGAAAGGTATCAGGATTTAAAATAAATCAGAATAAAACAAAAGTGATAATTAAAAATATGTCTATACAACAGAAACAAAAACTAGAGGAAATGACAGGATTTGAGGTAGTAAAAAAGGTTAAATACTTAGGGGTTTATATTAGCTCATCAAACAAGAAACTTTATAAGAATAATTATGACTTGCTATGGCAAAAAGTTCAGAATGATATGAGTGTTTGGAAAAAATTGCAGTTATCGCTATTGGGAAGGATTACGGCTATTAAAATGAATGTGTTACCTAGATTTTTGTTTCTGTTCCAGATGATACCAATAATTAAAAAGGGTAAAAATTTGGAAGATTGGCAGATTGGGATTAACAAATTTATATGGCAGGGTAAAAAGGCGAGGGTTAAAATGAAAATAATACAGGACTCACGGGAAAGAGGTGGTTTAAGAATGCCTAACTTTAAACTATATTATGAAGCAGTAACCCTTTCAGTAATAAGTGACTGGTTTAACTTAACAGAGGAAAGAATTTTGAATATAGAAGGTTATGACTTGTTATATGGATGGCATGCGTACTTATTTTATGAAAAAAGTGGATAGGGCTTTTAAGAATCATGTGTTGAGAAGTGCTCTTTATGGTCTGGAAAAATATTCCTATAAATTAGATTACAAGATTCCTATATGGGCGAGCCCTAGACATGCAATAGAGAATATAAATATAGAACAGAAACAGGAAATGATTACTTATAAAGAACTTTTGTATGCTGAAGGAGGTAGATTGCAATTAAAATCATTACAGGTATTAAATGAAGAAGGGAGGAATTATACTTGGTTTCAATATGGGCAAATAAGTGCTAGATGGAAAGAAGATCAAAAAATTGGTATAATGCAAAGGAGGAAAATTTAATAAAGCAAATTAGAAATCAGACCCAGGAGCATATAAAGAGATTGTATAATGTGTTGCTTGAAATAGATTCGGAAAGGATTTGGTAAAGGATTGTATGATAAAATGGGCACAGAATATTCAGGAACCAATAATGTTGGAAACATGGGAGAAAATTTGGGTTAGAAATGTTAAGTTTACACAAGCACAGAATTTAAGGGAAAATTTTTATAAGATGTTTTATAGATGGCACTTAGATCCCAAAAAATTATCATGTATGTATCCTAATATCCAAGCGAAATGTTGGAGGTGTGATTGTGATGACGCTACATATTTTCATATTTGGTGGACTTGCAAGAAAATTAAGGTCTTTTGGATAAGAATTTGGTGGATTATTCAAAATGTACTGAAGAAGAAGATAAAGTTCCTGCCACAATTTTTCCTTTTGGGAATTATAACGGATTGTACAGGGATTGAGACTAAATTGATTCTGAATTTAATAACAGCAGCAAGACTGTTGATTGGACAATACTGGAAGAAAGAAGAGATACCTACAATAGAAGAATGGATACTGAAAGTTATTAATTTGGCTGAGATGGCTAAAATCTCAGCTTTTTTAAAAGACAATACGCAGGAAAGATATTTAATTGAATGGAAAATGGATTGATTATCTACAAAACAGATATCAGATTAAGAAATATCAGATTGCCTTTGAATAATTAGAAAGTTATTTTATGTAATGGGGAGGGGGTCGGGAGATGAAAAGCTTTGGATGTGGTTACTTGGATTGGAAGGGAAAATTTTATTCTATGTTTGGTTTATGTATAACAATACCTTGTGATTGACCCGGGAAGCCGAGGGGGGGGGAGGGAGGGGGGAAGGGGTTTTTTGGGAGGGAGGGGGGGAAAAGGGGGGAAAAATGTTTTTGTTTTTTAAAACTCTTTCAATAAAAAAAAAATAAAAAAAATAAAAAATAAAATTCAAATGGGAGGAGATGTTCCCCCTTCATGGAGGACAGCCTTTATTTCGTTAATACCGAAGGAAGATCGAGATGGTATTAAAGCAGAGAATTATAGGCCTATATCATTTTTAAATACTGATTACAAGATATTTACCAAGATACTTGCTAATAGATTAATGCCAGTGATGAATCAAATAATTCATAATGATCAGTCAGGATTTATTAAGGGTAAGCAGATGAGATATAATGTGAGGCAAATCGTAAATTTACTTGAATATTTCTAACGAAACAACCAAGTATCAGCGGCATTCCTTTTTTTGGATGCTGAAAAAGCTTTTGATAGATTGGATTGGCAGTTTTTGTTTAAAGTAATAGAAAAAATGCAATTTGGGGATTATTTTATCCATGCAATTAAAACAATATATCAGAAGCAAACAGCACAAAATGGTGGGTTAACAGAAACTTTTAAAATTGGGAAAGGGACGAGACAGGGATGTCCCTTGTCCCCATTACTTTTTATTTTAACTTTAGCAGCAAGTGTAAAGAGTTTAGATGCCAGAAATATCAGCTGGCACCTAATATTTGGGAATGAAGAACCCAGATAAAACTGTGGCTGTAAAATGAATGTTTTGCCCATCCTCCCTTGCTCCGAATGTCTTCTCCTCCACCGTTGGCCCTTTGCCATTTTTTGGGTGGAGGGGGGGGCGGAGAGGATGGAGGGCAGCAGGAAGTCTCCCTTCTAGAGAAAGCCCAGAGATCTCCTCACCCACCCCAAAACCTATCTTCGGATTTTCCGAATGAAAATGCTCAGGCTACTACTGTATCTTCTAGGTGCCAATAATTATTATAATATGGCAGGCAGCTTTCTCAGCACATGTCATAGAACCTTGGCTGGGCTGTCCTGGCTCATTCTCAACTGCTCTCTTTGAAAGATGGCTGGCAATTTCATTCACAAGATGAAGAAAAAGCTCATTCAAAGAAACAGAGGTAGGAGAGAATTAAAAACATTTACTAACTATTTAACTTTAGCAGCAAGTGTAAAGAGTTTAGATGCCAGAAATATCAGCTGGCACCTAATATTTGGGAATGAAGAACCCAGATAAAACTGTGGCTGTAAAAATGAATGTCTTTCATCACGGTCAATAAGTTTGTGTTTTTAAAGAAGTCTATTTTATTCCCCAGTGGTACCAGAAGAGCAGCTCTGGAGACACCCTGAGGAATGTAATATATAGGACATAAATCATGAAAGTAAACACGGCTCTTTTGGGGGAGGGCCTCTATATTAACTGGGCTGGAGGGTTTCCCCTGTGCTCAGGCCCAACGTCCTTATGGTCTCAATTGCTTTTCAGCAGAATACATCACGGGCCAGCAAACTGCCTCCCATCCACCAAGAGCGTCCTCCTCAGTGGTCCATCACCCCTCGTCCCCCCCAGGTAAGCAATCTAAATCTTCTGGGGAATGTTTTGAGGGTCCATTTCTAAGTATAGCGGATAGCGGAGGGTGAGGGAGCTGATATATGAGTCTAGGCAGATAGACAGGCTCAGAAAAGAGAATCAAGATCTGAGTTACGCTACATAACTACTTTGCTGAAAGCACGAAGTAAGTTGAACCCCGCAATCCGAAATCCAGGTAAAAAAAAATATAAGGGGCTAATTTCTCTCTGGTCCTTGAATTTACAGCAAAACAACGCAGAAGTCTTCTGCAAATGAGGAGCTCCTGAAAAAAAACCTTCCAGCTTGTTAAAACCAACGCAGAACTCTGCAGGGAGCTGGAGGAGAGACAGAGGAGGTGAGAAAGTGCCAGGTAGTTTTAGGGAGTTTTCATTTTAAACAGGTTGGATGGTTGGAGTAAAAACCTGAGGGGGCTCATTTCACTCTTGTCTTCCTCTTTTACCGAATTGAGGAACTGGAGATAAAGCTGGAAGTAGAACAATCGGAATATAAGAGCCTCCTCCTCTGCAGCAAGCTGGGGAGAAGCAGGAGCTCCTCGCGGAGAATAAAAAGCTCCAGGAACAACTGCACAGGTGAGAAATATTTAATACCATCTCTCATCTCTCATGAGGGGGCTAATTTCTTCCTGCTCTTCATAATTTACAGAAATTCAATGTTGTTTCAAGATATAGCAGGGGAAAGAATACAATTAAAAGAAGAACCAAAGGACCTGCAAAGAAAGAACACGAAGTTGAGCGAGGAGAAGGCGACCATCCTGAAGAACTTCAGGGGGAGGCTGAGCAGGTGAGAAACGTTGAGACAGCAGCCCTGACTAAGGGAGGGAGAGGACCAGGATTTCTTGAAGCAGCTTAGAAATGCAGAAATACAGTGATATTTACATCGATGGTCACAGAAGGAATTGAACTACTACAGGGGAAAATGGACAACCTCAGGATGAAGAGCATCACCTTAACAGAAGAGAAAGAGGCCATGCGGAAGAACTTCAGGGAGAGGCTGAGCAGGTGAGAAATCTTTGGACAGCAGCCCTGACTTTCCCTTCCAGAATTGGATATGAAATTCTCCCTCCCTCCGGAGCTTCACAGGGGATCTTCACCGCTACATCATCTCTACTCAGGAGATCCCCACTGTAAACTCCATTTATGAATATTTAGATAAAATGACAGTGGATGTTTCAGGACAATATTATTATTAGCGGAATGCTACATATAAGACTCTTCAAGAATTGAGCAAAGATTGAAGGCCATATTCCCCTTCTGATCGAGAGATCTGAGGAAGGACTGCTTCAAATTAATAAGAGCAAGTCAACCACTGGCATTCAAGAACCATCATTCACCTGCAAGGAGGAAGGCCTGGGACATTGAAAGAACATGAGGAGGCACAGGTGGAAGCTCCCGGGAACCCCACAATCCAAAATTCAAATAAAAAAAATCAAGGGTCTAATTTCTCTCTGGTCCTCGAATTTACAGCAAAAGAACGCAGAAGTCTTCTGCGAATGAGGAGCTCTTGAAAAAAACCTCCCAGCTTGTTGAAACCAACGCAGAACTCTGCAGGGAGCTGGAGGAGAAACGGAGGTGAGAAATTTTTCGGACAGCAACCCTGACTTGGGCAAAATGGCAAAACTAAATTACTTTAAAAGTAAGGCAAAGAAAGTGCCAGGTATTTGTAGGGAGTTTTAATTTTAAACAAGTTGGATGGTTGGAGTGAAAACCTGAGGGGGCTCATTTCGCTCTTGTCTTCCTCTTTTACAGAATTGAGGAACTGGAGATAAAGCTGGAGGTTGAAAGATCGGAGTATAAGAGCCTCCTCTGCAGGGTTCTGCAGCAAGCTGGGGAGAAGCAGGAGCTCCTCGCGGAGAATAAAAAGCTCCAGGAACAACTGCACAGGTGAGAAATATTTAATATCACCTATCATGATAGGGCTAATTTCTGCTTTTCATAATTTACAGAAATTTGACCTTATTTGAGGACATGGTGAAGGAAAGAGGGCAGCTAAAAGCCGAAATTAAACACCTTCAGCAAAACAACCTGAAGTTGAGCAAGGAAAAGGCCATCATCCTCAGGAACTTCAGGGAGAGGCTGAGGAGGTGAGAAACTCTTAGACAGAAGCCCTGAGTAAGGGAGGGAGAGGACCAGGATTTCTGCAAGCAGCTTAGAACTGACTTGCTCCAGAAAGGAGATCTCGTCCAGCCACTCCTGGAATCATGAAGTGGACGCAGGGATCGATGACAAAGGCCCCCATTTCCCAATCCCTATTTAGATTCCCAACTGTATTTCTTTCATCAGCCTACATAAAATAACATTAGAGCAAAATGAAGATTCCAGGATGAAGAACCTACCCTAGAAGGGATGGAGGAATAGCTGAATATTAGAAAGGGGAGGCCCCATTTGAACACTTACTACTAAATCTCCCCTTCTGAGTCTTCCAGAGCCAGAGACCGACCGCCGTGCTGAAGGGGCTGGAACATCACACGGGGAAGGAGAGGACCAGGAGGAGGACTTGAAGAACTAGGAAAAGCTCCCGAGGAATCCCAGAATGGATTGAAACATCTATTGTACTACAAACATCCCTAAATTTGTAAAATAAAATTCCAAAAGAAAGAAAAAATTCATGAATGTCTGGCTCCTGACACTTTTAGTCCTACCTATACAAAGCTAGGAGTAAGTCCCATGGAAGTGAATGGGATTTTTCAAAGATATGTATAAGAGAAAAATTTTAACACCCATACTTCCTGCTGCCCCAAACTATTTATGTGCTTTTGGAGTTGCCATTGTGGTTAACTGAGAAAATTTGGTTGGTGGTCCAAATTCATCTCTAACCTTCCGATTTTTCCAGAGAGAAAGAACAGCTGCAGGTGACTGATGTGCAGAGAGCAGCCGGTACCACTTAATAGTACAGAGTCCAAAAGAAACACAAGAGCGGACATGACAACACTGGAAGACAAGAGAGAAGCTCTTGAAGACACAAAACCTCTGATGCTGCCGTGTAAACCGGAGAAGCTTCTGGGGAGAATCTGAAAGCCAAGACATTCCCAGAATCCAGGCAAAGTGTCCTGGGATGGCTTCTCTGGAAAAGCTGAGAGAGGCCCTCAAGAGACTCCCTGGCAGGATGGCCTCTGGCATCCCTGGTCAACCTTCGAAAGGAAGGTCCTGGAGCTTCCAGAGTGGTTAGCTGGATCTATCCGTAATTCTTCTCCAGGAAGAAGGAGCAGAAACACCTCATTGAAATGTGCAGAAATGGATGGAAGCATCTGTTCAAGCCATTCAAGATCTATCTATCTACGGTAGAGTTCCACGCTTCATGCCTGCAGGTGATTTGTCCCCGAGGGGATCCTTTGATGGGAAGTGAGGGATCTCCTCTTCCTTTTTCCACCCATCAAGCACTGAAATGGCTTCACCTCTTGTCTGTTTAGCTGCTGTTCCTCAGGCCTTTGAGGTCCCAATGGAGCCGGATATGATTCTCCTTCCAGGTCACGTCCAGTTCCTTGCAGTAACATCAGATTTGGCTCTGATGTTCTCATTCTCATCCACTCCCTGATAAAAATAAAGAAAAGCCCATTAAAACACCTTTTAAATAAAAGGAAATTTTACAATTCTTTAAATATCATGGTATTATCTCTCATGCTTTTACATTTGTTCTGGTCATAACACAAAGCTGCTCCTTTGTGTTCAGGTCTGGCCTGAGTCAGAAGGAAATTGCAGCACTTGGGGATGAAGATGCAGCCCAGCAGACCAGCACTGGAGGCCAGGATGGAGAAGACCTGCACAGCCACCATGTATTTCCCTTTGGTGCTCAGGTAGGTGGGCACAAAAGTCACCCAGACACTGCAGAAGACCAGCATGCTGAAGGTGATCAGCTTGGCTTCGTTGAAGGCCCCAGGCAGATTCCTGGCCAGGAAAGCCACCGTGAAGCAGATGGCAGCCAGGAAGCCCATGTAGCTGAGGGTGACGTAGAACAGGACAACGGCCCCTTCGTTGCATTGCAGGATGATCTCTCCAGGCTGGGAGTGGAGGTCAGAGTCAGGGAAGGGGGGAGAAACTCCCAGCCAGGTGGAGCAGATGATAATTTGGGCAGCAGCAGAAGAAAGGATGATGGAGTTGGCCAAGTTCTTCCCCAACCATCTCTTCTGAAGACTATAGTAGAGTTCCACACTCCATGCCTTGAGATGATTTCTCCCAGAGGGATCTTTGATGGGAAGTCCTTTTTCCACCATTGAGCCCTGAAATGGCTTCTCCTCTTGTCCATTTGGCTGCTGTTCCTCAAGCCTTTGAGGTCCCAATGGAGCTGGATATGACTCTCCTTCCAGGTCACGTCCAGTTCCTTGCAGTGACATCAGATTTGGCTCTGAATCATTCTCATCCACTCCTTGATAAAAATAAAGAAAAGCCCATTAAAATGCAAGAATGAGAGATCCGTCTATGTAAATGATGCATTTGTGGCATTGGGTTCCTGCACAGGGGAGAGGGTTGGACTAGATGACCATCAAGGTGCCTTTCAAAGCTTACATTCCGTGATTCCCTGAATGTCTACAATACAGGTAGTCCTTGACTTATGACCATTCATTTAGCAACGGTTGAAAGTTTTGACAAAGCTGAGAAACACAGCTTAGAGTAGAAGAAGATTGTTAAAATGTCCCTGCAGTCATGTGATTGCAATTCAGGCACTTGGCAACTGGCTCCCATTGACCATAGTTGCAGCATCCCAGGGTTACGCGAGGACCATTTGCAATCTTCTCAGGGCCTTCCAACAGCAAAGTCAACCGGGAAGCCAATGGGGGAGGTTGCAAGTCATGGTCAGGTGACCTCTCACTGTTTCTTTTCCAATTAAAAACCAGAATTTTAGTAAACATTAAAATTAGCAATCTAGAAAAATTACAAAAGGGAAATCAGAAAAGAAAATCCTTTTTTAATTCATCTGACAGTGCAATGAGGAGTCCTAACCAACCTTTCCCTCATCTCGTGAGAGCAATGGGGAAAGGGAGGCACAGAGACAGTGAAATCAGAAAAAAAAATCCTTTTTTAATTCATCTGACTGTGCAATGAGGAGTCCTAACCAACCTTTCCCTCATCTTGTGAGAGCAATGGGGAAAGGGAGGCACAGAGACGGTGAAATCAGAAAACCCTCTTTGGAGTCAAAGGCGACATTCAGACATTCACCGTTTTACCACCACCTGCAGAATGAGAGCAGCAGAGTCTCTTTCTGGTCTCCATCATTGCCCTGGAGATGCTCTGGGGTCCTTCCTGCCCCTTTTCCTCTGGGATCCCTTCCTGGAGATCACGAGGAGCCTCCGATCTTTCCCAGCCATCATCGGATCGAGTGGGAAAGAAGCCCCAAAGGAAAGAGATCCCTGCGTTGGCTGTGATGGGGGCTCGGAGGGGACATTTCGGACAAGGGAGATGGAGGGTTGGAAAGGGAAGCGAAGGGATCCATTTGTGTCAAAGCGGAGGCTCCTTCCCTCAATAGAAGACTGGAATACTGCAACCATTTTTTCTCTCCATGCTACTTAAAAGATGTGGAGACCCTGGAAAAGGTTCAGGGAAGAGCAACTAAGATGATCCAAGGCCTGGAGAGGAAACCATAGGAAGAACGGCTGCAGGTTTTGGGTCTGGCTAGTCTAAAGGAAAGAAGAATTAGGAGTGACATCATAGCAGTATTTCAATCTTTGAGAGGCTGCCCCAAAGAAGAGGGAGTCAAATGACTCTCCAAAGCCCCAGAGGGCAGGACAAGATCCAATGGATGGAAACTAAACAAAGAGAGAAGCAACCTGGAACTAAGGAGAAACTTCCTAACAGGGAGGACAATTAACCAGTGGAACTGCTTGCCTCCAGAAGTTGTGACTGCTTCATCACTGGAGGTTTTTAAGAAGAAACTAGACAGTCACTTGTCTGAGATGGGATAGGTTCTCCTGCTTGATCAGGGGGCTGGACTAGAAGACCTCCAAGGTCCCTTCCAGCTCTATTCTATTCTATTCTATTGGTGGAGGCCTCAGACACAACCGGTTCCCCATTTTCTGGGCTGCTCCCTCATCAACCCCCAGGAAGATCATTAACACAGAACAACCCCTAAGAATTTCATGAGTTGGTACATTCCAATGACTTTCTGCCTACCCAGAATCCCCCCCTGTCCAAGTGGCTCAGACCAAAGAAGCCGGAAGGTCCAGAGGTCGGGGAGTTGTCGTATCCCCGGAGGCAGCTCATTCCAGAGGGCAGGAGCCCCCATAGAGAAGGCCCTCCCCTGGGGGGTCACCAGTCGGCATTGTTTGACTGATGGCACCCTGAGGAGACCCTCCCTATGGGAGCGCACGGGTCGGTGGGAGGCTGTTGGTGGCAGCAGGCGGTCCCGTAAATAACCTGGTCCTAAGCCATGGAGCGCTTTCAAGGTGATAACCAACACCTTGAATTGCACCCGGAAGACCACCGGCAGCCAGTGCAGCTTGCGCAGGAGAAGTGTTACATGGGAGCATCGTGATGCTCCCTATATAACCCGCGCAGCCGCATTCTGGACCAGCTGGAGCCTCCTGGATCCGTGCCCCTCCTGGTTGGTACTGGCTACACAGGAGGTGACACGAGGCTGGCTCCGGGGGATTACAAATGCTTCTTTGTGGGAGGGGGTCTTTCCCGCTGCCTTGAAAGAGGCGGTGGTGAGACCTCTCCTCAAGAAGCCTTCCCTGGACCCAGCTGTTTTAGGGAATTATCGACCAGTCTCCAATCTTCACTTCACGGCGAAGGTTGTAGAGAGTGTGGTGGCATGTCAGCTACCCCAGTACCTGGATGAAGCTGTCTATCTAGACCCGTTCCAGTCCGGCTTTCGGCTCGGATACAGTACGGAGGCAGCTTTGGTCGCGCTGGTGGATGATCTCTGGAGGGCCAGGGATAGGGGTTATTCCTCTGCCCTGGTCCTATTAGACCTCTCAGTGGCTTTTGATACCATCGACCATGGTATCCTGCTGCGCCGGTTGGAGGGGTTGGGAGTGGGAGGCACCGTTTATCGGTGGTTCTCCTCCTACCTCTGACCGACAGACGGTGTTGACAGGGGACAGAGATCGACTCGAGGTGCCTCATGTGGTGCAGAGATCGATTCTCTCACCCCTCCTGTTCAACATCTATATGAAGCCGCTGGGTGAGATCATCAGTGGCTTTGGGGTGAGATACCAACTGTACGCTGATGATACTCAGCTGTACTTTTCCACCCCGGGTCACCCAGCGAAGCTGTCAAAGTGCTGTCCCGGTGTTTGGAAGCTGTACGGGTCTGGATGGGGAGGAACAGGCTCAAACTTAATCCCTCCAAGACGGAGTGGCTGTGGATGCCGGCACCTCGGTACAGTCAGCTGTCTATCGGGGGCGAGTCGTTGGCCCCGATGGAGAAGGTACGCAACTTGGGCGTGCCCCTGGATGGTCGGTTGTCCTTTGAAGATCATTTGACGACCGTCTCCAGGAGAGCTTTTTATCAGGTTCGCCTGATCCGCCAGTTGCGTCCCTTCCTGGATCGGGATGCCCTATGCACGGTCACTCATGGTCTCGTTACCTCTCGTCTGGACTACTGCAATGCTCTCTACATGGGGTTCCCCTTGAAGAGCACCCGGAGACTTCAGCTAGTCCAGAATGCGGCTGTGCAGGTTATTGAGGGAGCGGTTCGGAGCTCCCACATAACACCTATCCTGCGCAGACTGCACTGGCTACCTGTTGTTTTCCGGGTGCGCTTCAAGGTATTGGTTACCACCTTTAAAGCGCTCCATGGCTTAGGACCGGGCTACTTATGGGACTGTCTACTGCCGGCCTCTATCTCCCAGCGTCCGGTGCGTTCCCACAGAGAGGGACTCCTCAGGGTGCCGTCAGCCAAACAATGTCGACTGGCGGTCCCCAGGGGGAGGGCCTTCTCTGTGGGGGCTCCTACCCTGTGGAACGAGCTTCCTCCCGGGCTTCGACAACTACCTGACCTTAGGACCTTTCGCCGCGAACTTAAAACCTATTTATTCCGTTTGGCTGGACTGGCCTGATTTTAAATTCTATAAATTTTAATTGTGGGTTTTAAATTTCTGTAATTTTTATGGGGTGTAATGTTATTTTAAATTTTCTGGCAAATTTGAATCAGTTTTTTAAGGGTTGTTTTAATTATGGTGTATGTTTCTGTTTGTATTTAATTTGCCTGTTCACCGCCCTGAGTCCTTCGGGAGAAGGGCGGTATACAAATTAAAACATTATTATTATTATTATTATTATTATTATTATTATTATTATTATTATTATTATTATTATTATTATTATTATTATTATTATTATTATTATTCAAGGGGAGTCCCATGTAGAGAGCATTGCAGTAGTCCAGGTGGGAAGTGACAAGGGCATGAGTGACCGTGCATAGAGAATCCCGGTCTAGGAAGGGTAATATATACATAATATGTTACCTTCCCACCAAATGTGGTCCCTATTTTTTCTACTTGCATTTTTACGTGCTTTCGAAACTGCTAGCTTGGCAGAAGCTGGGACAAGTAACGGGAGCTCACCCCGTTACATGGCAGCACTAGGGATTCGAACCGCTGAACTGCCAACCTTTCAATTGAAAAGCTCAACGTCCTAGCCCCTGAGCCACCGCGTCCCTACTAATATGAAATATGAAAATATGAAAATATGAAAATATGAAAATATGAAAATATGAAATAGAATAGAATAGAATAGAATAGAATAGAATAGAATAGAATAGAATAGAATAGAATAGAAAATATGGAATGGGATAGGATAGGATAGGATAGGATAGGATAACTTTATTGTCACTTTAAATGTACAGTAATCAGCATACATTAAAATGAAATTTTGCTGCATATAGTTCTCAAAGGGTCGCTACCTCTGATATATATACTACATAAACATGACTAAATAAATAAATATTATGTATATATCTACATACACAACTATATTATATAACACAGAGAAACAACACAGTCTCATTCAGATGCATACATGGACATGGTGAGAAAACCGCATCCTGAGTTTGCCAGACGGAGGGCATCGGGAATGAAGCCCTCACAGAATCGGGGAGTCCTGCTGGAAATCCTTGGAAACCCCCTCCCGGAGGGGAGCCACAGTGGGTGGGTGGGGTCTCCAACAACGCTTCGAGCTCTGAGCGCATCACGCTTATAAGTGGTGTACAACCTCTTTGGCCACTTTGGTCTTTAAGTGAATCCAGCTTCTCTCATTGACTTGGATTGTCAGAGGCTGGCTGGGAAAGTTGGCTGGGAAACCTCTGACCAAAAAGCCTTTGGAATCCGATCTTTCCATAAATGATGGACCGGACAATCTCTCTCCTTCCCAGCTGCCCCGTCTGCCTCCAATGTCCCACCTCACAAAAGAAATCTCCAAGGAAATGAAGGGAAGCCAGTCAGTTTTATGAGAGGAGTGGGCTCGAGGATCCAGGATGGAAAACAGAGGGAGGGGAGAGGGTGGATTGAGAGGGAGCTGAGTGATCCACTGGATCCCTTTAACCTTGGAGAGAGAGATTGAAAGGTCCTCTCTAGGGTCTGCAACAAACCACGGCAGCCTTCATAGTTTATTTATTTTATTTATTTGTCAAGTGTATACAAGATAACAGATATAAGTATAAACATGATTATGAATACAGGAAATGGATACAAATAAATGGGAACAGTAGGACAGAGGCGGCAGGCACGTTGGTGCGCTAATAATTACGACTGCTTAACTCTCTAAATAATGGAGGGGGAGGCGGGACTGCTGTGGAAGAGGGGGAGGGGCAGCTGGATCTCCCAGTGGACAATATTGGAAGGGGAGGACCTGGAGGCTTCCACCCCCTCTGGCTTGGGGAGACGGGCAGGGACCCTCAGAGAAAGGGGGTCCTGCAAGCACCCGGGCCCCGTCCTGTTCCTGTCCCTCCAAGCAATGGGGGGGCTCCTTCCTCTCCCTCCGGACCCTCGCAGCCTCAGGACAATGGAGGATCCTTTCTTGACCCACCAGGCCCGGGAATGGAGGGCTGCGTGTGGGGTGTGGGTGTGGGTGTGAATGTGGGATTGGGGTCTTCCTGCTGTTTTTGGATACCTCCCTGATACCATAAAGCCAAGGTCAGGCAATCCTGTGCTGCAGCCGCTTCTCCCGAATTCACTCACCCGATGGTTGCATCTGCCGCTGGGACTAAGGGGGTCCCTGGTCAGCCAGGCGAGGCTATTCCGGAACGGGGCCCACCTGAACCTGGAGAAAAGGGACAATCCGGCCCACCTGGGTCTGGAGGGGGCTCATCCTTTACTCTTCCGGGCAAGGCGGAGGGAACCCCCCCCTTCTCCAGAGGTTGCTGTCTACAGTTGGGGGAGAGAAGAAGGGCCGAGCCTCCTCCAACAGCCCCCCCACCTACAACTTCCACAGAAGCAGGAGATCTTGGGGTGGGGGGCGCTCTGAGAAAGGCATCCGCAGGGCAAGGCAGGGGGAGGGGAGGTGGATCAGGTAACCTGCCGAGGGCGACCCTGCCCGACCTGGGCGTGGTGCGAGGGGGCAGGGCAGGGCAGGGCAGGGGCTTGAGTGACAGCTGTCTGTTTGGGCGAGGGGAGAAAGGAGGCAAAGCTGCAGAAGGAGGGGGGGCGAGGAGTGCCTGGTGGGGGTGCAGGAATTGAAGCCAGCTGAGGGACTTTGTGCCAATTACTATTAGAGTTTTAATCCCACCTTCAAAATAAAAGCCATCCTGGGCCCAATCCTCAGGGGACTGGGAGTTCTAGTCCCACGTTAGGCAGGAAAGCCAACTGGGTGAATTTGGGGCCCCTGTCCAGGAGGCTTTGAGTTCTAGTTCTGCCGTAGATATGATTGCAGGTCAGGTGACTTTCTCACCAGACTTTCTCACTGGTGAGTTCTAATCCCATCTTAAGCAAGAAAGCTGGCTGGGTTTCTTTGAGCCACTCACCAGGAGACTCTTGAGTTCCAGTCCTGCCTCCATACTTACTGACTGGGGGTGTCAACATTGAAAAACATGTTTTCTCAGATTAATTTGGGATACCAGAATTAGGGATTCCCGGATTGTGTGGTGGCTGAGTGGGATTTGATGGAGGAAAGTGAAATTGTGGCAAAACACAATTTTCATGCTGGGCAAAGCCGTAAGTCTCTGCCTTCTGCTTGTGGGAGATCCAGAGGGATTTGTGTGGTCACTGGGAATCTTAGACTGGCCTTCCTCTGATCCATCGGAGTTTTTTTTAACCTGGAGTTTTCAAAGGGATTCATTTGCAATCAGAAGCCATTCCGAAACCTCAAATTCATTGCTAATTGATCAGCAATCTCTGTGTTTGGAAAGCAGAATTCCTTCCATGGATTCAAATTCCTGGTAACCCAGATGCTCCCCCTCTTACTCCCCCCTTTCTTGGACCTGGATGAATATTATGCAGCATTGAAGGTTTGTGACCTGGTCAGTGATGCGGCTGCCTTTAGACAGGATCCCCTCAACCTCCTCCTGGGGAGAGTCTCAAGGTCCCCTTTCTCTGGGCATCTTCTCCAGCCCTTCACAGACAAGACAAGCTCGGAAGAGGAGCAGAGGAAGTGCTTTAGGTAGAAATTGTAGAGTCGGAAATTAAAGGGCCTGAATATCATTGGATATTGTTGCTATTTTAATTCTCTGGATGAGGAAAGAAAGAAAAAACAGAGTGGGAAGTTCTTAGAGGTAGACAACTAAGTAAAAACAACTCCAACGTGAAATCCTAGACAGCATTTGTAGTCAACACTTTCTGCAAAGTGGGTTTTATCAGGAAATCAGCACATGAAGATTTGCTTCCCTGCTGAGAGAAAGTCCAACATGGCATTCCAGCTCATTCTGGCATTCCAATGGTTCTCATGAAGGTTAACATGCAACATGCTTGAAATTGGTTCCCACAGCTTCCCTCTTATCTCTTTTCCTACTCTCTCCCTCACATATATACACTTTTATTTATTTATTTATTTATTTATTTATTTATTTATTTATTTATTTATTTATTTATTTATTTATTTTATTAGATTTATAAACCGCCCTTCTCCCGAAGGACTCAGGGCGGTGTACAGCCAGAGTAAAAAGAAACAATATACAGTTAAAATAAAATTAAAAAACTTATTATACTGTGTGGCCAAAATTAAAATAGTTAAGAATCTAAAAACCCCCAATTAAAACCAGAGAGAAATTTAGAATTTAAAACTAAACAATTTAAGAAAGCCCCGCACGAACAAACAGATATGTTTTCAGTTCGCGGCGAAAAGTCCGAAGGTCAGGTATTTGACGTAAACCAGGGGGGAGTTCATTCCAAAGAGTGGGGGCCCCCACAGAGAAGGATCTTCCTCTGGGGGCCGCCAGCCGACATTGTCTGGCGGACGGCACCCTGAGAAGGCCCTCTCTGTGCGAGCGTACGGGTCGGTGGGAGGCATGAGGTAACAGAAGGCGGTCCCGTAAGTTTTAGCCCTCTGTCAGTAAGAACAATGGCTCAAATGATTTTTTATATAGTGTCAGGTTCATTGACCTTCTCAGAGTTCTCTTCAGCAAGATTTATTGAGACGAAAGGGAAGGGAATTACAAGAAACATATCCATATATTTTTTCTTTAATTCCTGCATACTACCTAAGTGGAAAGAAAACCTTTTTCCAAATAAAAGAAACTTTAGCACCACTTGAAATATAATAATGGTTTTATATTTCATGTTTTTACATTTTTTCTGGCTGTGAGCTGCTCCTTTGTGTTCAGGTCTTGCCTCAGAAGGATAATGTAGCACTTGGGGATGAAGATGCAGCCCAGCAGACCAGCACTGGAGGCCAGGATGGAGAAGACCTGCACAGCCACCATGTATTTCCCTTTGGTGCTCAGGTAGGTGGGCACAAAAGTCACCCAGACACTGCAGAAGACCAGCATGCTGAAGGTGATCAGCTTGGCTTCGTTGAAGGCCCCAGGCAGATTCCTGGCCAGGAAAGCCACCGTGAAGCAGATGGCAGCCAGGAAGCCCATGTAGCTGAGGGTGACGTAGAACAGGACAACGGCCCCTTCGTTGCATTGCAGGATGATCTCTCCAGGCTGGGAGTGGAGGTCAGAGTCAGGGAAGGGGGGAGAAACTCCCAGCCAGATGGAGGAGATGATAATTTGGACAGCAGAAGAAGAAAGGATGATGGAGTTGGCTAAGCTCTTCCCCAACCATTTCTTCACCCGGTTTCCTGGTTTTGTGGCCAGGAAGGCCAGCACCACCGTGATGGTTTTGGCCAAGAGAGAAGAAACGGCAACTGAGAAGATGAGGCTGAAGACCGTTTGTCGGAGAAGGCAGGTGGCTTTCCTTGGTTGACCAATGAAGAGGAGAGGAGACAAGAAGCAAAGCAGGAGGGAGACCAGGAGGATATAGGAGAGGTCCCGGTTGTTGGCTTTGACAAGGGGAGTTTCTCGGTATTTCATGAAGATGGTTAAAACAAGACCAGTGATTAAGAACAAGAATAGGGCAAAAGAGACCAGGATGATGCCCAGAAATTCCTCATAAGACAGGAAGGATATAACTTTGGGGATACATTGGACTCTGTCCACATTTGGATATTTGTCCTCTGGACATTTGGTGCATTTTTTGGTATCTGAGAAAGCAAAAAGCAACTTTCTTTAATATTCTGTCCTTTTATCTTACAAGAAATACTTTCTTTGGATAACAACTGATACCACAGGCATTTTCCAAGAAGTATTTCTTAACAATTTCATTAAACAGTCATTCCTTTGAAATGGTATAGGGTCTCCTGCTTGAGCAGGGGGTAGGACTAGAAGAGCTCCAAGGTCCCTTCCAGCTCTCTTCTGATGGATTGATTGATCTACATGACTGGCAGAATATTTGTGTAATGAGTTCCCCCCATAACTATCCAGAGTACCACATTATGGACCAGTGTCACTTTCTCAGTGATCTCCAAGGGGAGGATCCAATATACAGTGGATTGCAAGGTCTTTCAGAAGGTGGATCTAAAACAATTCAAAAAGTTTCAAAGAACTCAGATGTTCCTAGAAGGGTAAACTGAGCAGCACATATCCAAACTAGAAAGCAGGAGAGATATTTCCTCTGCTGTTAGTAAAACTTGCCCAGTCTGCCACCCCCTCCTCCCGTCTCTTCCCAGCCCCTCCTTCAAAGTCTTTTTGATTTACTTCCTTTTAAATAAGAAATTGTGCAGATTGGGGGGAAAAAACCAGATGAGCTTCAATCTGTCTTTTAACTTGCACTTTCATGAAAATGCTCTGGATGGATCCAGTTCCACAAAGCCTCCCATTTTCCCCAGTGTGACCCACCTTCCTGAGTGGAGAAGGTCCCCTCCGGACAAGGAATGCAGTCATAGCAGCAAACTGGCTCTCCTTGTCGAGCCTTCTTGACAAATCCAGGGTGACAACTTTCCACACATCTGGACTGAGGCAGGGACTAAGCAGAGAAACAAGGAATGCCAAAGAAAAGATGTTAGGACTCTCCGTCCATGGAAAATGGAGGTAGAAATGGATAGAGACAAGTAGCCTCTGGTCTTCACTGAGGTAAACACAAAATCTCTGACTACTTCTAAATAGATGCAGGAGGTATAATAACTGGCAGATTCTTCATTTAGTTCCTCCCTGTTGCTTTTGGAATTTAATATTACAATAAAGTACTTTTCTATTTAATAAAGTCTAGAGGTATGGAATTGAAAAAAGATTTAAGCATGATGATATATTCATATTAAAACTGAGAATAAAATTTACTGTAAAAGATTTAGGAAACTTTTATTCTATTAGCTTTTTTAATATGAAATTAAACACTGATGAAGAAAGAAACCTCTGACCAGTAAGATCTTGAAAGGTTTCCATAAAACATGGCAAAGCCTCTCCACTGTTGAAGAACTTCCATTAGATGACACCAACTGGCATGGAAGGCCAACCACCCGGGAGACTGTAGGCTTTGCCCACTTGAAATGGGACCTCAGGCTTTGGAAAACAGAAAAGAGACCAAATTTTTCCCCACCTTATTGAGCAACTTTAGCCGTGAAAGACCATCTTGTCTGATAGAAAGTCTCTGTCTTAGAAAATACGCCAGAGTCTCTATCTTGACATCCTCCTTGGGGAGAAACAAGTAGCTTTTAATGCCCAGATCTGCTGTTATCTCTCCATTTTGGTCCAAGTACAGTGTAAACTGGGAAATATTGAAAAACTGGTTCTTCTTCAGAAAGGGATGAAACTAGAATGGGAAGATCCAGGAATCTGAAAACTTTGTTTCTTAGCTCACATTGAATTTTTCTTCTACAATTGTCTAATCTCCAAATATGGTTAAATAGGATAGAAATACTGCCATTATCTTTGTAAACGAATAAAAAAGTTTGAGAAAAATTTGTCAATCATATACTGACAAAATATAAAGAAAATATAATTGACACAATTGGTCAATGATAGGGAACATTCTAGAGCAGATGAGAAATAAAATGACCAGAGAAAAAAAAAGGTGATCCATAAACTCTTTGAAAACAAACAGGTTGATTCCCAGAAAGCATGGATTGATCACGAAGAAAGTTGTCAGGTTAATCTTCTCTCTGGTCATCCTGATGGAAAACATCCAGATGTGCTAATTCTACTTGACTGCAATGCGACATTAACAACATTTTGCAAATCTGAAAGAACAAATCTCCCACCAACTCTCTTTTTAAGCCTGAAAAGTTAGCCAGGATCCTTTCTGAGTTTCTTTCTCTCCCATTATACAGCTGCTGGATTCTCCCCTCTTATCTGCTCCTTCCCTAGGCAGCCTCTCTTCTCCTCATCCCAAAAGTCCTTCTCACAGATTATGGGAACAATGGTGATCTTACTGGACTTCAGTAAAGGACTCACAAACAATTGTGTGATGTGATTAGAAACCTGAGGGGCGGATGGTAGGATAAATAAGTGGATAAAAACTATCTTCAAAATGATACTCAAATAATTTTTAACCCTTTTTAAATCTCTCCTATGAAACCTGAAGGTGATGGATAACAATTTGCCATTGATCATCAATTTTTCTATGTTGTCATTAATATGGTAATTAATACGATCTTAGAGTAAGCTAATTTCATCTGATTTAAAGAATAGAAAGTCTTTCAAGCCTTATTTGAAACTTCATTTCAAAAGTTTGATAAAAAAAAACCAATGGTTTTAAATCAATTTAAATGAGATAATCAGAAGCAAGCAACAATTGTTGAATTGGATGGATTGTATGGATGGACTGGAAATTCATTTGCTGCTGGCATCCCTGAAGGAGGAGCCTGGTTTGAAGGGAGGCTGTTTGGAGATGGCTGGAGAGGCCATGGACCCTGAAGACTCAAAGTGGACAGAACGGATGACCGATGAAATGGATCCTTTCAAGAAGATGGAGGGAGATTGGGGAATGGACTTCTCATAGTTCACTGGAAAACAAGTCTTAAGAGTCATCGTGTTTCAATTTACGGGAGGTCCTATGACTTTGGGGAATGGAAAGGAATTGTTGGGAAAGATCCTAATTACAATTTTAAGGAAATGTATTATTACCGTGTTTCTCTGAAAATAAGACAGGGTCTTATTTCCTTTTGACCTATGAAATATGTCCTTGGCCTTATTATTGGGGGTCTTGTCCCTGAAGTGGGAGAGGCATGGCCAGTTCTTGCCCACAGAATTGCTGGTGAGGATCAGGTCACAAAAAAGCCCCCAAAGTTCTTGCTGGCAAATCGGGGGCAAAGGGAAACTCTCCACGTGGAGCAAGAAGGGCCAACGACAGCGTCCCAATGAAGCCCTGCAAGGAAGGCGGCCCCAACCGGAGGACTTGAAACTAGGCACGACCGGAGTTGCCTTTGCCCTCCTCCACTTTGGGACGCTTAGGGTGTTGGGGCAGCTTCCCTCCCCCACCCCTGAGATGCTGCTGGGGGTCCTCTCGATGTGGCTGCTGAGTAGTTTGATCAGTTTGTGCCACGACTATTTCCATGACCCACTTTATCCGAAGATGTCCAACGGGATGTTGTATCACTATTTCATGCCTGCCAACTCGGAGGAGTCGCTGGGGAAGCTGGAAAACTAGTTTCGGCAGGGCCAGGAGCACGAGAGCCACAAGGAGACTTCCTGGGAATGCTGGTGCATGCGCGGGCCCTCCTCAAGGAGACGCTGACCATCTCAACCTGCCTGCAGGACAAGTAAGAGCTCACCTCAGCCGCCTCAAGACAGAGTCTCTCAAGGGCTGAGCGGGACCAGGTGCCTCGCTGGGCTTCGAGTGACCCTCTGTTTCCCCCCACCTCAATGGCTGGCCACCCCAGTAGGTCTCTTGCCAGCCACGCTTCCCCACAGATGGACGGACTTTCCTCCATTGCATGTCGACCAGGAATGGCAGGAGCTGGAAGTCAGGCAAGACACACGTCTCACTTCTCAGCCGTGTCTTATCTGACTTCCAGTTCCTGCCATGCCCGGCAAGGGGGGGGGGGAGAAGAGACGACAAAGGGAGCTCCATCTCGCACCATGCAGCTCACTTCTCTGCCGCCCCACCCCTCCCCATCCGTCACAATTTAAAATTGTATTATGAAGCAGTTGTCTTATCATTAATTACTGATTGGATTAATTTAACTGAGGAAAGAGTTTTGAATATAGAAGGTTATGGTTTGTTATAGGGTGGCATGCCTATTTATTATATGATAAAGGAAAGTAGATACACCTCCCAACAGTCCAATGTGGAGTCAGCCAATCCGCAAGTGTGGAGATGTTGTTGTACCGGCTGCTCTGAGGAAGTGATAAGAGAACTTTCCCAGGGTCATCTTCTGCTGGCTTTTGAGAGGAATGCAACCCACATGGGCCCCCCTCCCCTTACATTTCCCAAAAGGTGAGAAAATGCCAGGCCGCTTAGGTGCCAGGCTAAAGGTTATAAATCAGTGGAATGTAAAATATAAATGTAATCCCCCGAAGAATGGCAGATTCACGGCTCTGACATACTGCCCTCCTTAGAAAAAAAGATAGTCCACCTGGAAAGAGACAAGAAAACATATTATACAATAGGTACACTATCTAAGATGGTTTGCTGGCTCTCTTTTCCCCTGGGGTGAAGATCTTCTCCAGATCCTTCCTGCTTGGTGTTGGTTTCTGGCCATGTCGATCTCGGCTTCCTCCGCCCTGAGGTACCATTCATGTAAGCGGTTAGGAGCCCCTCGGGCTAAGCAGGCAATGTCCAAGTCGCCATTCAGCCCATCTTTGGACCAGCTCATCGGGGTGTCTTCCGGCCAGTCCACTTGGCATGCGATGTCTCAGATCTCCTTGGTGTATTAGGCTACTGGCTGAAGTCCTTGCTTCATGACTCTGATGCGATCATGGGCTGGCGGTCCGCTAGTGGGTCCTCGAACCCATCATGAAACAGTCAAAGTTTCGCAGCTCAAGGGTGTCAGCATTGTGGAGCATTACCATCCCCTGAGCAGCTGCCCCTTCTAAGGCCAGGGTCATTACTTGAACTCAGGCCCCCTGGGTGAGGAAGCTCTGGCTGTATTCCTGCATGTACGTGAGGACTTGGGCTAGGAAGAATCCCAGCTTTTGGGGGTCCCCATCATACTTTACACCAGGGGTGAAATATAAAAGTTGTTACTACCGGTTCTGTGGGTGGGGCTTGGTGGGGGCTAATGGGACTGGGTGGGCGTGGCCAACTTTTTTTTTTTTACTTTTAAAAGCATTTTTTCTACTGACGGCTCTGATGATCAGGCAACTCAGCTGGGATCTCCAGAAGAGCCTTTTAAAAGCATTTTTTCTACAACCTCTTTGTGTCAGGCCTGGAAACCATATTAGACTTTAGGGTTCCAGACGCTGCCACATTTTCCCCTGAGGGGAGGAAGGGGTATGGTGACATTCTTCAAGCGGTCAAGGTCGGATGGTGTTCACATCTGCAGGAAGAGTGGCGAGAAGATATTCGAATGAACTGGGAGAACGTGGGACCGTGTGACCATCAAAGGGGTCAGGGGGGTGGGACTCTTGGGGTTTGTATAACTGGGAAAAGAATCCGGAAATTCAGTTTTGGAATTGCACTCATCGTGTGCCAGTTTCCTCATGCTAGTAAAGAACTCTGGACTTCCGGTTTGGCTCTGCTTCGTGCAGAAAGCAGCTATGATTTAGCTGCTGACTCCCTAGTCTGTAAAAGCTGTTAGGACATCGTAAATCAGAGTCCAGCAGCTTGTATTCTTTCCTCCGGGCGAAGGAGGAAAGCTGAGCAATTAGATTTGAGGTTGAGATGCCCTTATCTGGTGGGAAGTTCTCCTTCTATAATCTGATAAGCTCCGGGCTAGGAGAGGCACTTGCCTTCATGGCAAACAAACGAAGCATCCAACCGCCACGACAAGAATTGATTTAATGACGGATTTAAACGTGGACGTGGACGTTCTAACATTAGAACAGAGGGAGGAGCTGAACCGGCCGATAGCTACTGGAGAAATAGTGGAGGCAATTAAACAATTAAAAATGGGGAAAACCCCTGGTACAGATGGTCTTACAGCAACTTATTATAAAAAAACACAGGATGAAATATTAGGCCCACTTAAAGAATTATTTAATCAGATACAATTAGGAGTGGGAATACCCCCGTCATGGAAAACATCTTTTATTTCACTGATACCGAAAGAGGAGCAAGACTGCTCTAAACCTGGTAACTACAGGCCGATTTCACTTTTAAATAATGATTATAAGATTTTTGTAAAAATAATATAATTAGAAATGCATTATTGAGGGTTTGGAGGAAATATCAATATAAATTAGATGGAAAGATTCCAATATGGGCAATCCGAGACATATGATAGAAAATATAAATATATATCAAAAGATGGAGGTAGTTACCTATAAAGAACTTCTTTGTATGGAAAAGAATTACAATTAAAATCTAGAGAAAAGATGGGGAAGAAGGAAAATTATACATGGTTCCAATATGGACAATTACAAGCTAGATGGAAATTAGATAAAAATAGGTGTTAAAACAAATTGAGGATAATTTGTTAAAACAAATGAGAGATCAAGGCCAACAGCATATTAAGAGATTGTATAATGTATTAGTAGAAATAGACTCAGAGACTGAATTGGTTAAGGATTGTATGATTAAGTGGGCACAAAATTTTCAGCAACCAATAATGTTGGAAACTTGGGAAAGAATTTGGGTGAGGAATGTTAAATTTACACAAGAAAAATATAAGAGAAAATTTTATAAGATGTTTTATAGATGGCATTTAGACCCCAAAAATTGTCATGTATGTATCCTAATGTACAGGCTAAATGTTGAGATGCGATTGTGAAGATGCCACTTATTACCATATATGGTGGACTTGTAAAAAGTTAAAGCATTTTGGATTAAAGTATGGTGGATCATGCAGAATATTTTGAAAAAGAAGATTAAGTTTACCCGCAGTTCTTTTACTAGGAATAATTATGGATTGTACAGCTATAGAGACTAAATTGATTTTGAACTTAATAACAGCCGCAAGACTTTTGATTGCTCAATATTGGAAGAAAGAAGAATTACCTACAATTGAAGAATGGACACTAAAGTATCAAATCTGGCAGAAATGGCAAAAATCTCTGCTTACTTGAAAGACTATACACAAGAAAAATATATTTTAGAATGGAAAATGTGGATTGATTATATTCAAAATAAGTATCAGATAAATATCGAATAGCATATGAGTAAATTTAGGAAATATTTTGTATTAGATATATTTCTGAAGGAGAGGGGAATTGAGAGTGTGATTAAGTGTGGAGACTAGAGATTATAATTTAGGAATTATTTTAGATTATGATTCTTAGTTTTGATACCCTGCATTTTGTTCTGGGAAGTCGGGTGGGGGCTATAGGAATTGGGGGTGAGGCTAGAGATGGAGTGATGGTGAATGTACAGGGATTATTGAAGTTGTATAAATATAATTAATGTAGGGTCGGGTCTGCCCAGTTACCATTTTAGAACGGTGGGAGGAGAAAAGAGAGAGTAGGAGGTAGGAAAGAGGAGAAGAGGAAGGAAGAGGGTAGAAGAGGGAGAAGGAAGGTGTAGGGTGGAGGAGGAGAGGATGTAGATAAGAGAAGGAGAGGAAGGTCTGGAAAGTAAAGAAGGTAGAAGAGGAAGAGTGTTAAAGATGGTGACTGGGCAGGCCCGACTAATTGTATATAACTGTACATTGAATGAGTTGTTTGACATGATTGTAAAATAAAACTTTTATAAAAATGGCTCCTTGATCCTCTCTCTTCTTCTCCTGAGTTAGCTGCCTCAGCTCACCCAATCAGGATTGCTGATCTCAGGAGGCAGTGGCTTTGATGTTCCCCCTCCCTACCCCCCACACACATGCATTAAGTATTGGGGGGGTGTCTTATTTTAACGCATGCGCTTGAAAGCCCAATTGGGCTTATTATCGGGACATGTCTTAGTTTCAGGGAAACACGGTATTAAGAATCAAACAAAGATGTTTATCCCTGGACAGATTCTGGATGGATCAGAGATCATGATTGTGATGGTCTGTGGTAGATAAGAAGCCCCTGTAAATTGTGTGAGAGTTAAATATAGTAGCAGATAACAGATGGTTTTGAAGTTTTGAAACTTAACTTTATTGCTGGATTGCCTGTTAACTATGTTTTTTATATACAGCAGATAGATGACAAGTCAAGTAGTTGCAAATAGATGTGTAGTTTATAATTGTGGGCCTATTTTGCAAGGGGGATAAATTATTATTGCTCTAATATATTTGTCAGTATTCAGCTGGTGAACAACATATGCATATGTGGTTTTATTTCCTTTTAAAGCACAATTTTTAAAAAATGTTTTGTCTAATTTTGTTTTGTCTTTGTAATAGTTTTATTTTTTGAAGTTTGTTTTTTATCTTTTTGAATGAAATGAAATTTAATGAGAGTAGTATCAAGTTTTCAAAAAAAATATTTATGATTTCCACACAGAGAAGGGTGCATGATTAAAAAGCAGTAGAAAAATATCTGATTGTTAGCAACTAGGACTTGACTAACAGTAATAGAGTCTCATATAAGAACATTCATGATGGACTGGAAGAAAGTTGAGGGATACCAAACTTGATATGCATGTTTGCGAAAATGATCTCAAAATCCTAGTTCACTGGAAACAGAATCTGAGTCAGCAGGGAGATGTTCATGGAAAGAAGGCAAATGCAGCCATAAGAATATCAGGAAGTGCACATTGTGGTTTTGGGGGACCCCAACTCAAGGACCAGGACTCCTTGTAGGCACAAAGTTTGGAGGAGAATTTGCAAAATATCTACCTGAACTTCAGGGAAGGACAAGGAAGGCAAGGAAGAGATGAAAGGAGCTGCTCTTCGCCTTGAGGAAAGACTACAAGGAGAAGAGCTGAAGATCAGGAGGAGTCTGGGAGCCCCTTTTCCAACTGACACAATCTCTCAGTTGGAGAAGGGCGGATACAGCCCTCTTCCAATCACTGACACAGGTTACACACGAGTGAAAGATCTGCTCGCTATTATTCCAGAGTGTGAGACACAGAAAAAAGAATTCAGTTCCAAGAGAGGAGATTTTAGCTGAATGAGAGAAAAAATATGATAAAAGGATGAGCTGTTTTAGAGCTGAGCCAGTAAAGCAGAGACGTTCAGTCTCCTCTTCATGGATTATCTGAATGCAAAGTCTGAGCAGCCATCAGTCAGAGAAGCTTTAACTGGGATTCCTGCAGAGAGGAGGGGTTGGGATAGATGGTCTCAAGGTCTCCTTCAAATTTATAAAGTTAAAAATCCACAATGCTAATCAAAAAACCAAACATACAGGAATTTATTTCAAAAAGAATACAGCATTTTCAAATTAGCAGTGCAAAATATCAAAATGCCATGATATTTAGTCTTTGGAAACATTATTCTCTGAGTAATTCAATTGGCCAGATCTGTTGAGATGGTTCCCTTCCTTCTCCCCTGGATTCCTTCTCCAAAGGATCTAAGGCAGAGGTGGGGTTTCAGCAGGTTCTGACCAGTTCTGGAGAACCAGTAGTGGAAATTTTAAGTAGTTCAGAGAACTGGTAGTAAAAATTCTGACTGGTCCCACCCCCATCTATTCTCTGCCTCCCAATTCCCAGCTGATTGGGAGGAAATGGAGATCTTACAGTATCCTTCCCCTGCCACGCCCACCAAGCCACGTCATTACCAAGCCACACCCACAGAACATGGTAAAATTTTGAAACCCACCAGTGATCTGAGATTAATGGATCCATATGACTTACCTGCCACGGCTGCAGCCTTGGAGACCCCAATCTCTTTTCTCCCTCCTTCCTTCCCCTCCTCGATCTGGAGGAATAAGCAGCATTCAAGACATGGCTCAGAGTCTTAATTATACTGTAACATTTAAAGTAATTTGTGATCCTTTTCCTGTTTCTTTTCTCCTGGGTCTCCAGTGGGGCTTTCTGGGTGCATCTTCTGCGGCCTTTGACAGAAACGACGTTCTGTGAAAGAGAACAGCGGAAATATGGATCCTGAAACTTTTCTTCCACAAAGAAATGGGGTTCCAGGGCATCATCTCTTGGCCTTTCTTTTGCCAGATAAATAAAGTTCCAAATACTATGGATGTATTTGAAAAGTCTGTGCTTCTTTATTTCATACCCTGCAAAATTTGTGAGGATCCAGACTTTCCCTTCAATGGGTCCTGGTAAATGCAGAAATGTTTCATGGAAAGGAAGAATTCTGTCCGAAAGGGAATCAACTTCTATGAAGTGAACAAAAACGTTGACTTGTCTCCACTTAGAGAGGGCCTCCCTGAGGGGGGCTGCATGTTCAATCTTGGAGGATCGTAGTGATATAACCACACAAATTCCACTCCTGACAAGCTTAGGAGTGAAAGTCCTCATGAAATGCTCTCCCTTCTCTGTGTCTGAAGCAAAGAGGCCAATCAGGGTCCATCTGAAATGGAGGAGCAGTTGGACAATTGCTGGGTACTGGATCCCTTCTTTGGGGACCATAAGGTGAAAAAAAGGGAATTGACTTTTATCGCTCAGAGCCTCTGCAGCTGTTCTATGATTGATCTGAAAAAGCAGTGAATAAAGCTGTGTTACATTTGAGGTCAGATCAAAACCAAAATATTAGATTTTTTTTGTACAATTTGCAGTAGTTAGAATGTAATGGGTTCTTTCTGTAATGTAAAATAGTTTAAGGATGTAAGATGTATCACTGCCTATACAGGGTAAGAGAGGGCCCTTTAAGAGTGTCCTCTGACATAACAGAAGGGAGGGTGATTAACGGTTGAATGTTAGAGACTTTTCAACAGAGACTGCATTCCTGAGATGATTAACAGCTAGAGACCGGAAGAAGATTACCACGTGGCCAAGAGTTGGCATTGGACCAGACCAGCCTGACCTCCTGAGGAGAAGAGGGACAAATGAGATATGGAATGTTAGATATTTTGTCTCAGATCCAACTTTATATTGCAGTCATGATGTATTTAGTAAAAGTACTTTTCTTTATTTGCAAATGAAGTCAAGTGTATTCTTTCCTAAATATAATCAGAGGCAGCCTGACATCCAAAATTCTCATGAATAGATTAGAATACCTTTTAATTAGACATTGTTTAAAATATTAAAGACAAAATTTAATAGATTGTATAATAAAAGTGGAAAATAATAAATTTTTAAAAATGAAGAGCAGAGGAAATGAAAATGGTAAAGGATACAACTGCAAATATTAAGGTCTTGTATTCAGATGGAAGATAATCTTGAAGAAATCAATAAAGCTAATTTAGAGTTGCAAAGAAAAATAGAGAAAATTCAAATCAAAACAACTGGAACTTAGATAATAAGATGGAAGATATACAGACAAAGGTAGATAGGGCAGATGAAAAGACTAATATTACAATATAGATTGATGGAATATGCTATAAGGGTGAGGGTTGAAGCAAAGTAGGAAGGAAAATTTTAAAAGATTTTACAAGCCTTTGCTCAGATAAAGGTGTGGAGCCAGAAGACTTTGAGATTAATATTGAAAGAATTTATCGTGTTAATTCTTGGTGGGCAAGACAAAATAGAGTACTGAGGATGTGGTTATTTATTTTACAACTAAAAGATTAGGTATGAAATTTTGCAAGCCTTATAAAAATAAATTTCAAATATTGGGACAAGATATAAAATGATGAAGGAAATTCTTCCTGAAATGTTAAGAAAGAGAAAATTTGCTTTTTAGTGGATGTTTAAGAAACATCAAATATATTTTAGATGGAAGTTCAATGGGTTTGTCAGTGAATTTTAGAGATAGAAAGTATTTTCTTAATTCAGTTATAAGCAAGACATTTCTATTTTAATGTTTTAAAGAGGAATCCTTTGTTGTTAGATGCTAAGTTAACTGGTTTGGAAATGATGGAAAATAGAATAGGAGAGGAGGAATATTTAAGATGTGAATATGATGATTATGGTTAATTTGGAATTGATTTGTTTAGGATATAAATTATAGGATTTTGTTATTTGTTATATGTATGGTATAAACCTATGGGATGATATTATTTAATTGTGAAGGATGGAAAGTAAAATTTATGAATTTAGATAATGTGGATGTAATGATTTTAACTGCTGTTATATTGTGGATGTAGTTTAAATGATTATTGTTTTAATTATGTTTTATAGACAGTAAAAGTTATGAAGTTAAGCTGGAAATATTGTATTTGAGACTTTATTAAATGATATTTGATTGATGGAGTAGTATTGAATCGGACATTAAATGTTCTGACAATTGAAGAAATATAAGTGATGAAAATTTGAGTTTGAGAAGCTGGATTCTAATTTAGAATGGACTTATGAAAATTTGAAGGAATATACAAGTGGAAAAATTGAATTTTAGAGATGGACTAATTTTAAAATGGACTGTAAGAAGAATGGACATTAAATGTTATGGCAATTGAAGAAATACATGTGATGAAAATTTGAGTTGAAGATGGACTGTAATTTTAAAATGGACTTATGAAAATTTGAAGGAATATATAAGTGGAAATTTGAATTTGAGAAGATGGATTAATTTTAAAATGGATTTAAGAAGAAGTAATATGTGGCTTGGTACTGCTTCTTTTCTTTCCTATCTCTTTATTTTTATTGTGAGATTTAAAGTTTTAAATTTTTGAGGTGGGAGGTTATATATTTTGTATACTTTAGCTTGTGATTGTTGGTCATAATACCGGTATTTGCTCTGGGAAGTCCAGGAAGGGAAGGAGGAAGGAAAATGATACATGGATTGATTATTATTTTTATAAAAGTTTTATTTTAACATTCATATCCAATAACATATTAATGTACCATCATATACAATTAATGGACCTGAGTCATTTACTCTCTTCCTTCTCAATTCTTCTACTTTAGACCATCCTCCTTCTCTTATCTACCTTCCTCCTTCCTCCTACTCCTTTCTTCTGATGGATTGATTATTAATGTACAGTAATGTTTTAAGATATGAAATTAAAATTTTAAAATGATATTGGGGCTGCCACTGCCATTTCAGAAAGAAAGGAGAGAGATAGAAGGAGGAAGAAAGTAGGTAGGAAAGAGTTGAGAAGGAGGAGAATAAGATGGTTAGATAGGGTGGAAGAAGGAGGAGTGGAAGGAGGAGAGGAAGTAGTAAAATGAAGGAGATGAAGGATGGAAAGTAGTAGGGTAGAAAGGAGGTTGTGAAAGGAAGTGGCAGTCAGGCCTGAATCAGTAATAAAATTAATGATTAATGATGGATAATAGTTTGTACATAAATATGATGTTGGAAAATGGAAATAAAATTATTTAAACAATAAGAGTGTCGTCTGACATAACAGAAGGATGATTAACGGTTGAATGTTAGAGCTTTTTCAACAGAGACTGCATTCCTGATGATTAACAATAGAGACCCTAAGATTTACAGAAGGAGCTGGCATTGGACCAGATCAGCCTGACCTCCTGAGAAGAGGAGGACAAATGATATGGAATGTTAGCCATATTTTGTCTCAGATCCAACTTTATATTGCTGCAGTCATGATGTATTTAGTAAAAGTACTTTTCTTTATTTGCAAATGAAGTCAAGGTGTATTCTTTCCTAAATATAATCAAGACATCAACCTGGTTCTCATGAATCAGAATAGCTTATTAATTAGACATTGTTTAAAATATTAAGACAAAATTTAATAGATTGTATAATAAAAGTGGAAAATAATAAACAAATTTTAAAAATGTAAATCATATTATGGTATCACTTCAAATTTATAATTGGATTAACATGTGTAAATGCCAACTAGTATTCTATTCAATAAGCCTATTATAATATTTGATTGCTGAATTTTTTTTCTTTCTATATTCCAGATTCTTTCTGGAAAAGACTTCTCAGTTATTCAAGAAATAGGGAGACCTCAATTCCTAATACGATTTTTCAGTTGTATAATCCAAGAGTTTTTTGATTGAAATTTTGTCTGTTCTAACAGCCACAATTTTTGGAGTCTGTCAGTTGCCATAGACTACATTTTATGTCAATATCCATATTTTCTGAATTTATACAAAGCAGAAATTGTGTAAATTCCCAAATCAGCTCTGAGGGCAGCAGCTGGAGTCCTTTTGTCCACCCAAGATACTCCTCAGAGGCTGTGATTGGGTTGGTTCTGCTAGTGGTTTCTCTCTGAGCCCCAAATCATGTCAGCTTCTGTGAAGACCTTTATGTACCGACAGGAACTTGCGAATATACAGCAACAACAAACCTTGATTCACACTAAACTTAAGCAGCTATGTCATTCCAAAGAGAAGCCTACAAAAGGTGATGCTGTACAATCAGTCCAGAAATGCACTAACAAGGAGATCAGAGCAGCAAAAAAAGGCTAGTCTGAAAAGCTAAAGAATCAGTTCTCAACAAATGAACCAGCAAACATGTGGAAAACTCTTAAAATATCACCGCTATAAAACCTCCTTCCCAGACTAAAGGAAATCAACAACTGGCAGATGTTTTACTGCAGGTGAAAACTACAGCCACCTATCTCCACAACCCCATCTCAGACACACAACAACAATAAACAACTGACCCCATCCCATTGGTTCACAACTAGTGATCACAGAAAAGGAAGTGCAAGACCTATTTCACAGACAGCCAGGAAAAGCTCCAGGCCCAGACAAGATAACTCCTTCTCTTAAAAGTCTGTGCTGACCAATTGATCTTTACCCGTATCTTCAATAAATCACTAGAGATGTGCTATGTTCCTTCTTGCTTCAAACGCTCTACCATCATCCCAGTGCCAAGAAGCCACCATCAAGGAACTGAATGACTAGACCAGTTGCTCTAACATCTGCAGTCATGAAAACCTTTGAAAGGCTAGTGCTTTCCTACTTGAAAACCATCACGGATCCGCTGTTAGACTTGCATTTGCAGATCAACAGATGATGCTGTTAAGCACCATCCTAACATCTTGAATCTCAAAGACCTATGCAAGGGTCCTCTTTGAAGACTTTAGTTTAATACCATCATTCCAGACACTCTTTTAAAGCTAAACCAGCTACAGGTACCTGAACAGACTAGTAGATCACAAGCTTCCTAAAATAGGAAGCAGGTGAAATAAGCAGAATCATCAGATACCTGTACATCTTCCCAAGGCTGTGTCTCCACTTCTCTTCTCTGTACCAATGACTGCATCTCAACGATCCATCTGTCAAACTGGTTTGCAGATGACACAACAGTGATTGGTCTCATTCAAGACAATGATGAATCCGCATACAGGCGGAGGTTGAATGACTAGCCTCATTGTGCGAAGAACAATCTGGAACTGAACACACTCAAAACCTTAGAAATGATGGTAGACTTTGGAGAAACCCTTCCATATGTCCACCTCTCACAATACTAGATAACACAATATCAACAGTAGACCTTCAAATTTCTAGGTTCTACCATATCGCAAGATCTAAAATGGACAGCTAACATCAAAAATATAATCAAAGGACAACAAGACTGTTCTTTCTGTGGAAAAAACACAGAGCTGCTGATCCAGTTCTACAGAGGATTGAGTCTGTCATTTATTTATTTATTTATTTTGTCACAACATCATACAAAAAGATTATATAGTATATACACATATAAACATATATAGGAAGAAGAAAAGAAATAAGACAGGAACGGTAGGCACGTTTGTGAACGCCTTATGGTCCTCTTAGGAATGGGGTGAGGTCAATAGTAGAAAGTTTTGGTTAAAGCTTTTAGGATTATGGAAGAGACCACAGAGTCAGATAAGTATTCCAAGCACAGATGATTCTGTTGCAGAAGTCATATTTTCTGCAATCTAGATTAAAGCGGTTTACATTAAGTTTAAATCTATTGGTTGCTTGTATTGCAATTAAAGCTGAAGTAGTCTTTGACAGGAAGGACATTACAATAGATGATTCTGTGAGTTAAACTTAGGTCTTGTCGGCGACGGAGTTCAAGTTTTCTAAGCCTAATTTCAAGTCTGGTGGGATAAGGTATTTTGTTGTTTTCAGAGGAATGGAGAACTCTTCTTGTAAAATATTTCTGGACATGTTCAATTGTATTGATGTCAGAGATGTGGTGAAGGTTCCAAACAGGTGAGCTGTATTCTAGAATTGGTCTAGCAAATGTTTTATATGCTCTGGTTAGTAGTGTGGTGTTTTTGGAAAAGAAGCTATAAAATTAGGTTTACAACTCTTAGAGCTTTTTGCTATGTAGTTGCAGTGGGCTTTGGCACTTAGATCATTTGACATGAAAACTCCAAGATCTTTAACGGATGGGGGTCGTCTGTGAGTAATGTCCATCTAGTATGTACTTAGTTTTGGTTCTTTTTCCTATATGTAAGACTGAGCATTTGCTGGTTGAAATTTGGAGCTGCCAATTTTAGACCAAGCGGTTAGATGGTCAAGGTCGTTTTGAATGATAGAAGTGTTGTCTGTGATGTTAAATAGTTTTGATATCAGCAAAGAGAACACAATTACTTGAGATATGGTCACAAAGATCATTAATGTATAGAATAAAGAGTGTTGGTCCAAGGGCGCTGCCTTGAGGAACGCCACTCTTGACAGGAACAGGATTTGATAAAGCATTGCCGATTTTGACCACTTGTTGTCTGTTAGACAGAAAAGCAGATATCCATTTGTGGAGGGGTCCTGAGACCATAGGATGTTAGTTTAAGGAGAAGTTTATCGTGTACTACTGAGTCAAAAGCTTTGCAGAAGTCTATGGGTGCATCTATTGATTTGCCTTGATCTAGATTTGAAGTCCATATGTTTTTGCAGTGGAGAAGTTGTAAGTTACATGATAACTTTTCCTGAAACCAAATTGTTTGTTGGAGTAGGTTGTTAGTTTCTGTGTGAGGTAATGGATTGGTTGATGATAGATTCCATGACTTTGCAGGTGGCAGCAAAGGAGATCGGTCTGTAGTTTTCTAAGCTGGGGTCTCCTTTTTGAAGATGGGGATGACTGTGGCTAGTGACCAAAGTTTGGGAATAGAACTGGTAGTGAAAGCTTTATCAAAGATAATACTTAGGGTTCAGCTATATTAATGGAAAGTTTTAAAATATGCACATAGTCCATCAGGCCCAATAGAAAGCGATGGTTTAAGTTGTGAAGAGCTTTACCAACGTTGTCTTCTGTGAAATCAATATGAGTTAAATCATCATAGTCATTGCTGGTTCGTTTGTGGAATGTTGGATATGTTATCGGAGTTAACAAAACTGAGCCAAAGAAAATGTTGAAGAGGTTTGCTTTGACTGTTTGTCATTGCATTCTTTGTTGTTAGAATCTTTTAGTGGTGGGATGGATCTTGAGTCTTTAAGTTTATTGACAAAATTATAAAAACGATTGGAATTTGTGTAGAAGGTTCTCTTCTTGTGGTGTGGTAATTTGTGCATTCAGTTTTTATTTGGTTGCATATGTTTCTGTAGCAGTTTCTGAAGTTTGTAACATAGCCTTTTTTGTTTCTTTTCCAGAGGGATTTTTTTTTGATTGAAGCTTTTTTATTGATATGGGTAGTTTGTTTTTCTTGGACATGGTATAGTGGTAATAAAATACATACCCTTGTTTACATGAATGGAGAGCAGATAAGTATGTGTGTAAATATAATTTCTCAAGATACCTACCAAAAAATTGGCTCAAGTTGGCATCTATAATTCTATAACCCAATTTTTCCTTGTAGTCATTGTAGCAACACAGAATTTTGCCACTGCACGCGTGGTAACCGGGTTTGAGTCCTGGAGGAGGAAGCCTACTTAAAAATTGTCTGCTCTCCCTGGCAACCTCTCTAGTAAGAGGAGACTCTACACTGATCTATAAACTCAGATATAACCATCCATCATCCAGAACATCCAACCATCCCTCAACCAAACTAATTTATACGTCCTAACTTCCTCAATACCAAGCTACTGACCTTAAATGCAAACTAATAAGCATAAGAAGCATTGTAAACAAAATGCCCAAACTCCTCCTCTTATTAAATACTGCTACATTTGACATTATATTTGTCTATGAAAAGGCTAAACTCATCCTCTGACTCCATTATCACAGTAAGAGAATATCATGTTTACCGTGATACCATGTTTACCAGACCATGTTTACGTCTGATTGCAAAACCTGCAGAGGTGGGTTTTCTTCTACAAAAAGTCACTAAACCTAAAAAATATTCAAGTTGCACATGAACTCGCTCTTCTGGAAACTATCGTCTGCGAGCTGTCCTTAAACAGCACATCGCTTTTACAATTTTACAGACCGACATACATGCGAACAAGTTAACCACACTACTAACTTGGGTAGCCTCTTGATCTCATCTTTCTGGGTGACCTCAACCTACCTCTTGTTAATTGGACAATAAATGAATGTACAACTGAAATCCCACTACCCTATATAAAGCTGTTACTAATCTAGGTCTAAATAAACTAGTAACTAGCAACACTAGACTCAACAACTGCCTCTCATCTTCTCCAACAGCAACTCAATTTATGGACTACAAATAAAGAACCCTTTTCCAACTGACACAATCTCTCAGTTGGAGAAGGGCGGATACAGCCCTCTTCCAATCACTGACACAGGTTACACACGAGTGAAAGATCTGCTCGCTATTATTCCAGAGTGTGAGACACAGAAAAAAGAATTCAGTTCCAAGAGAGGAGATTTTAGCTGAATGAGAGAAAAAATATGATAAAAGGATGAGCTGTTTTAGAGCTGAGCCAGTAAAGCAGAGACGTTCAGTCTCCTCTTCATGGATTATCTGAATGCAAAGTCTGAGCAGCCATCAGTCAGAGAAGCTTTAACTGGGATTCCTGCAGAGAGGAGGGGTTGGGATAGATGGTCTCAAGGTCTCCTTCAAATTTATAAAGTTAAAAATCCACAATGCTAATCAAAAAACCAAACATACAGGAATTTATTTCAAAAAGAATACAGCATTTTCAAATTAGCAGTGCAAAATATCAAAATGCCATGATATTTAGTCTTTGGAAACATTATTCTCTGAGTAATTCAATTGGCCAGATCTGTTGAGATGGTTCCCTTCCTTCTCCCCTGGATTCCTTCTCCAAAGGATCTAAGGCAGAGGTGGGGTTTCAGCAGGTTCTGACCAGTTCTGGAGAACCAGTAGTGGAAATTTTAAGTAGTTCAGAGAACTGGTAGTAAAAATTCTGACTGGTCCCACCCCCATCTATTCTCTGCCTCCCAATTCCCAGCTGATTGGGAGGAAATGGAGATCTTACAGTATCCTTCCCCTGCCACGCCCACCAAGCCACGTCCACCAAACCATGTCATTCCCACCAAGCCACACCCACAGAACCGGTAGTAAAAATTTTGAAACCCACCAGTGATCTGAGATTAATGGATCCATATCGGGACCCCTTACCTGCCACGGCTGCAGCCTTGGAGACCCCAATCTCTTTTCTCCCTCCTTCCTTCCCCTCCTCGATCTGGAGGAATAAGCAGCATTCAAGACATGGGTCAGAGTCTTAATTATACTGTAACATTTAAAGTAATTTGTGATCCTTTTCCTGTTTCTTTTCTCCTGGGTCTCCAGTGGGGCTTTCTGGGTGCATCTTCTGCGGCCTTTGACAGAAAAAACATTCTTTGAAAGAGAACAGCGGAAATAAGGATCTTGAAACTTTTCTTCCACAAAGAAATGGGGTTCCAGGGCATCATCTCTTGGCCTTTCTTTTGCCAGATAAATAAAGTTCCAAATACTATGGACGTATTTGAGAAGTCTGTGCTTCTTTATTTCATACCCTGCAAAATTTGTGAGGATCCAGACTTTCCCTTCAATGGGTCCTGGTAAATGCAGAAATGTTTCATGGAAAGGAAGAATTCTGTCCGAAATGGAATCAACTTCTATGAAGTGAACAAAAACGTTGACTTGTCTCCACTTAGAGGCCTCCTGAGGCTGCATGTTCAATCTTGGAGGATCGTAGTGATATAACCACACAAATTCCACTCCTGACAAGCTTAGGAGTGAAAGTCCTCATGAAATGCTCTCCCTTCTCTGTGTCTGAAGCAAAGAGGCCAATCAGGGTCCATCTGAAATGGAGGAGCAGTTGGACAATTGCTGGGTACTGGATCCCTTCTTTGGGGACCATAAGGTGAAAAAAAGGGAATTGACTTTTATCGCTCAGAGCCTCTGCAGCTGTTCTATGATTGATCTGAAAAAGCAGTGAATAAAGCTGTGTTACATTTGAGGTCAGATCAAAACCAAAATATTAGATTTTTTTTGTACAATTTATATTCAGTAGTTAGAATGTAATGGGTTCTTTCTGTAATGTAAAATAGTTTAAGGATGTAAGATGTATCACTGCCCTATACAGGGTAAGGGAAGAGGGCCCTTTAAGAGTGTCCTCTGACATAACAGAAGGGGAGGGGTGATTAACGGTTGAATGTTAGAGCGCGGGCTTTTTCAACAGAGACTGCATTCCTGAGATGATTAACAGCTAGAGACCGGCGGAAGAAGATTACCACGTGGCCCGAGAAGGAGTTGGCATTGGACCAGACCAGCCTGACCTCCTGAGGAGAAGAGGGACAAATGGGGAGATATGGAATGTTAGCCATATTTTGTCTCAGATCCAACTTTATATTGCTGCAGTCATGATGTATTTAGTAAAAGTACTTTTCTTTATTTGCAAATGAAGTCAAGGTGTATTCTTTCCTAAATATAATCAGAGGCAGCCTGACATCCAGCCTGGTTCTCATGAATAGATTAGAATACCTTGTTAATTAGACATTGTTTAAAATATTAAAGACAAAATTTAATAGATTGTATAATAAAAGTGGAAAATAATAAACAAATTTTTAAAAAATGAAGAGCAGAAGAGGGAAATGAAAATGGTAAAGGATACAACTGCGCAAATATTAAGCTCTTGTATTCAGATGGAAGATAATCTTGAAGAAATCAATAAAGCTAATTTAGAGTTGCAAAGAAAAATAGAGAAAATTCAAAAGAATCAAAACAATTGGAACTTAGATAATAAGATGGAAGATATACAGGCAAAGGTAGATAGGGCAGATGAAAGAGTAATATTACAATATAGATTAATGGAATATGCTATAAGGGTGAGGGTTGAAGCAAATAGGAAGGAAAATTTAAAGAGATTTTACAAGCCTTTGCTCAGATAAAGGTGTGGAGCCAGACTTTGAGATTAATATTGAAAGAATTTATCGTGTTAATTCTTGGTGGGCAAGACAAAATAGTACTGAGGATGTGGTTATTTATTTTACAACTAAAAGGTTAGGTATGAAATTTTGCAAGCCTTTTATAAAAATAAATTTCAAATATTGGGACAAGATATAAAATGATGAAGGAAATTCCTCCTAAAATGTTAAGAAAGAAGAATTTGCTTTTTAGTGGATGAGTTTAAGAAACATCAGATATATTTTAGATGGGAAGTTCCAATGGGTTTGTCAGTGAATTTTAGAGGTAGAAAGTATTTTCTTAATTCAGTTATGAAAGCAAGACATTTTATATTAATGTTTTAAAGAGTGGGAATCCTTTGTTGTTAGATGCTAAGTTAACTGGTTTGGAAATGATGGAAAATAGAATAGGAGGGAGGAATGTTTAAGATGTGAATATGATGATTATGGTTAATTTTGGAATTGATTTGTTTAGGATATAAATTATAGGATTTTGTTATTTGTTATATGTATGGTATAAATCTATGGGATGATATTATTTAATTGTGAAGGATGGAAAGTAAAATTTATGAATTTAGATAATGTGGATGTAATGATTTTAACTTTACTGTTATATTGTGGATGTAGTTTAAATGATTATTCATTTTAATTGATACGTTTATAGACAGTAAAAGTTATGAAGTTAAATAAATATTGTATTTGAGAGACTTTATTCAAATGATATTTGATTGATGGAGTAGTATTGGAAGATTGGACATTAAATGTTCTGACAATTGAAGAAATATAAGTGATGAAAATTTGAATTTGAGAAGATGGACTGTAATTTAAGAAATGGACTTATGAAAATTTGAAGGAATATACAAGTGGGGAAAAATTGAATTTTAGGAGATGGACTAATTTTAAAATGGACTGTAAGAAGAATGGACATTAAATGTTATGGCAATTGAAGAAATATATGTGATGAAAATTTGAGTTTGAGAAGATGGACTGTAATTTAAGAAATGGACTTATGAAAATTTGAAGGAATATATAAGTGGAAAAATTGAATTTGAGAAGATGGATTAATTTTAAAATGGATTTTAAGAAGAAGTAATATGTGAGTTGGTACTGCTTCTTTTCTTTCCTATCTCTTTATTTTTATTGTGAGGATTTAAAGTTTTAAATTTTTAAAGGTGGGAGGTTATATATTTTGTATACTTTAGCTTGATTGTTGGTCATAATACCGGTATTTGCTCTGGGAAGTCCAGGAAGGGAAGGAGGGAAAGGGAAAATGATACATGGATTGATTATTAATATAAAAGTTTTATTTTAAGATATAAAATAAAATTAAAATTTATCAATTGGATTAATTTAACTGAGGAAAGAGTTGAGAAGGAGGAGTGGAGAAGGAGGAAGAAAGTAGGTAGGAAAGAGGAGAAGGAGGAAGAAAGTAGGTAGGAAGAGTTGAGAAGGAGGGAATAAGATGGTTAGATAGGGTGGAAGAAGGAGGAGTGGAGAAGGAGGAGAGGAAGTAGTAAAATGAAGGAGATGAAGGATGGAAAGTAGTAGAGGTAGAAAGGAGGTTGTGAAGAAAGGAAGCAGTCGGCAGGCCTGAATCAGTAATAAATAAAATTAATGATTAATGATGGATAATAGTTTGTACATAAATATGATGTTGGAAAATGGAAATAAAATTATTTAAACAATAAATTGTCTGACATAACAGAAGGAGGGTGATTAACTTGAATGTTAGACTTTTCAACAGAGACTGCATTCTGAGATGATTAACAGCTGACTAGGAAGAAATTACCCACCATACATTGGACAGATCAGCCTGACCTCCTGAGAAGAGGGACAAATATATGGAATGTTATTATATTTGTCTCAGATCCAACTTTATATTGCTGCAGTCATGATGTATTTAGTAAAAGTACTTTTCTTTATTTGCAAATGAAGTCAAGGTGTATTCTTTCCTAAATATAATCAGAGGCAGCCTGACATCCAGCCTGGTTCTCATGAATAGATTAGAATACCTTGTTAATTAGACATTGTTTAAAATATTAAAGACAAAATTTAATAGATTGTATAATAAAAGTGGAAAATAATAAACAAATTTTTAAAAAATGAAGAGCAGAAGAGGGAAATGAAAATGGTAAAGGATACAACTGCGCAAATATTAAGCTCTTGTATTCAGATGGAAGATAATCTTGAAGAAATCAATAAAGCTAATTTAGAGTTGCAAAGAAAAATAGAGAAAATTCAAAAGAATCAAAACAACTGGAACTTAGATAATAAGACGGAAGATATACAGACAAAGGTAGATAGGGCAGATGAAGAAAGACTAATATTACAATATAGATTGATGGAATATGCTATAAGGGTGAGGGGGTTGAAGCAAAGTAGGAAGGAAAATTTAAAAGAGATTTTACAAGCCTTTGCTCAGATAAAGGTGTGGAGAAGACTTTGAGATTAATATTGAAAGAATTTATCGTGTTAATTCTTGGTGGGCAAGACAAAATAGAGTACTGAGGGATGTGGTTATTTATTTTACAACTAAAAAGATTAGGTATGAAATTTTGCAAGCCTTTTATAAAAATAAATTTCAAATATTGGGACAAGATATAAAAATGATGAAGGAAATTCTTCCTGAAATGTTAAGAAAGAAGAGAATTTGCTTTTTAGTGGATGTTTAAGAAACATCAAAATATATTTTAGATGGGAAGTTCCAATGGGTTTGTCAGTGAATTTTAGAGATAGAAAGTATTTTCTTAATTCAGTTATGAAAGCAAGACATTTCTATTTTAATGTTTTAAAGTGAATCCTTTGTTGTTAGATGCTAAGTTAACTGGTTTGGAAATGATGGAAAATAGAATGGGAGAGGGGAGGAATATTTAAGATGTGAATATGATGATTATGGTTAATTTTTGGAATTGATTTGTTTAGGATATAAATTATAGGAGTTTTGTTATTTGTTATATGTATGGTATAAACCTATGGATGATATTATTTAATTGTGAAGGATGGAAAGTAAAATTTATGAATTTAGATAATGTGGATAATGATTTTAACTTTACTGTTATATTGTGGATGTAGTTTAAATGATTATTTGTTTTAATTATGTTTTATAGACAGTAAAAGTTATGAAGTTAAGCTGGAAATATTGTATTTGAGACTTTAAAATGATATTTGATTGATGGAGTAGTATTGGAGATCGGACATTAAATGTTCTGACAATTGAAGAAATATATAAGTGATGAGAATTTGAGTTTGAGAAGCTGGATTCTAATTTAAGAAATGGACTTATGAAATTTGAAGGAATATACAAGTGAAAAATTGAATTTGAGATGGACTAATTTTAAAATGGACTGTAAGAAGAATGGACATTAAATGTTGCAATTGAAGAAATATATGTGATGAAAATTTGAGTTAGAAGATGGACTGTAATTTAAGAAATGGACTTATGAAATTTGAAGGAATATACAAGTGGAAAAATTTGAATTTGAGAAGATGGATTAATTTTAAAATGGATTTTAAGAAGAAGTAATATGTGGCTTGGTACTGCTTCTTTTTCTTCCTATCTCTTTATTTTTATTGTGAGGATTTAAAGTTTTAAATTTTTGAGGTGGGAGGTTATATATTTTGTATACTTTAGCTTGTGATTGTTGGTCATAATACCGGTATTTGCTCTGAAGTCCAGGAAGGAAGGAGGAAAGGAAAATGATACATGGATTGATTATTATTATTTTTATAAAAGTTTTATTTTAACATTCATATCAATAACATATTTAATGTACCATCATATACAATTAATCGACCTGAGTATATCTCTTCCTTCTCAACCTTCTTCTATATCTCCCTTCTCTTATCTATTCTCCTCCTTCCTCCTACTCCTTTCTTCATGGATTGATTATTAATGTACAGTAATGTTTTAAGATATGAAATTAAAATTTAAAATGATATTGGGGCTGACTGCCATTTCAGAAAGAAAGGAGATAGAAGGAGGAAGAAAGTAGGTAGGAAGAGTTGAGAAGGAGGAGAATAAGATGGTTAGATAGGTGGAAGAAGGAGGAGTGGAGAAGGAGGAGAGGAAGTAGTAAAATGAAGGAGATGAAGGATGGAAAGTAGTAGAGGTAGAAGGAGGTTGTGAAGAAAGGAAGTGGCAGTCGGGCAGGCCTGAATCAGTAATAAATAAAATTAATGATTAATGATGGATAATAGTTTGTACATAAATATGATGTTGGAAAATGGAAATAAAATTATTTAAACAATAAGAGTGTCGTCTGACATAACAGAAGGATGATTAACGGTTGAATGTTAGAGCTTTTTCAACAGAGACTGCATTCCTGATGATTAACAATAGAGACCCTAAGATTTACAGAAGGAGCTGGCATTGGACCAGATCAGCCTGACCTCCTGAGAGAGGAGGGACAAATATATGGAATGTTAGCCATATTTTGTCAGATCCAACTTTATATTGCTGCAGTCATGATGTATTTAGTAAAAGTACTTTTCTTTGTTGCAAATGAAGTCAAGGTGTATTCTTTCTAAATAATCAGAGGCAGCCTGACATCCAGCCTGGTTCTCATGAATGTATCAGAATACCTTGTTAATTAGACATTGTTTAAAATATTAAAGACAAAATTTAATAGATTGTATAATAAAAGTGGAAAATAATAAACAAATTTTTAAAAAATGTAAATCATATTATGGTATCACTTCTAAAATTTATCGCAATTGGATTAACATGTGCAAATGCCAACTGAAGTATAGAAGTATTCTATTCCAATAAAGGGCCTATTATAATATTTGGGGATTGCTGAATTTTTTTCTGTTTCTATATTCCAGATTCTTTCTGGAGGAAACTTTTTAGCTTCTTCTCCAGTTATTCAAGAAACAGGGAGACCTCAATTCCTAATACGATTTTTCAGTTGTATAATCCAAGAGTTTTTTGATTGAAATTTTGTCTGTTCTAACAGCCACAATTTTTGGAGTCTGTCAGTTGCCATAGACTACATTTTATGTCAATATCCATATTTTCTGAATTTATACAAAGCAGAAATTGTGTAAATTCCCAAATCAGCTCTGAGGGCAGCAGCTGGAGTCCTTTTGTCCACCCCAAGATACTCCTCAGAGGCTGTGATTGGGTTGGTTCTGCTGGTGGTTTCTCTCTGAAGCCCCAAATCATATGTCAGCTTCTGTGAAGACCTTTGTGTACCGACAAGGAACTTGCGAATATACAGCGACAACAAACCTTGATTCACACCTAAACTTAAGCAGCTACCTCGTTCCAAAGAGGAAGCCTACAAAAAAGGTGATAAAATGCTGTACAATCAGTCCAGAAATGCACTAACAAGGGAGATCAGAGCAGCAAAAAAAGGCTAGTCTGAAAAGCTAAAGAATCAGTTCTCAACAAATGAACCAGCAAACATGTGGAAAACTCTTAAAAATATCACCGCTGTACCTCCTTCCCAGACTAAAGGAAATCAACAACTGGCAGATGACCAATGTGTTTACTGCAGGTGAAAGGAAACTACAGCCACCTATCTCCACAACCCCATCTCAGACACACCAACAACAGCCAAGCCTCCTACAACTGACCCCATCATTGGTTCACAACCCTAGTGATCACAGAAAGGAAGTGCAAGACCTATTTCACAGACAAAAGCCAGGAAAAGCTCCAGGCCCAGACAAGATAACTCCTTCTGCTTAAAAGTCTGTGCTGACCAATTATCTTTACCCGTATCTTCAATAAATCACTAGAGATGTCTATGTTCCTTCTTGCTTCAAACGCTCTACCATCATCCCAGTGCAAGAAGCCCACCATCAGGAACTGAATGACTACAGACCAGTTGCTCTAACATCTGCAGTCATGAAAACCTTTGAAAATAGTGCTTTCCTACTTGAAAACCATCACGGATCCGCTGTTAGACCCCTTGCATTTGCAGATCAACAGATGATGCTGTTAATATGGCTCTGCACTACATCCTATAACATCTTGAATCTCCAAAGACCTATGCAAGGGTCCTCTTTGAGACTTTAGTTTAGCATTTAATACCATCATTCCAGACACTCTTTAAAAGCTAAACCAGCTACAGGTACCTGAACAGACTTGTAAGATCTGGCTTCTAAAAATAGGAAGCCGCAGGTGAAGCTAAGCAGAATCACATCAGATACCTGTACAATTAGCACAAAGGCTGTGTGCTCACTTCTCTTCTCTCTGTATACCAATGACTGCATCTGATCCATCTGTCAAACTAGTTTGCAGATGACACAACAATGATTGGTCTCATTCAAGACAATGATGAATCCGCATACAGGCGGAGGTTGAATGACTAGCCTGTGGTGCACCAGAACAATCTGGAACTGAACACACTCAAAACCTTAGAAATGATGGTAGACTTTAGGAGAAACCTTCCATATGTCCACCTCTCACAATACTAGATAACACAATATCAACAGTAGAGACCTTCAAATTTCTAGGTTCTACCATATCGCAAGATCTAAAATGGACAGCTAACATCAAAATATAATCAAAAGGACAACAAGACTGTTCTTTCTGTGCCGACTCAGAAAGCTCAAACTGCCCAAGGAGCTGCTGATCCAGTTCTACAGAGGAATTATTGAGTCTGTCATTTATTTGTTATTTATTTTGTCACAACATCATACAAAAGATTATAGTATATACACATATAAACATATATAGGAAGAAGAAAAGAAAACAATAGGACAGGAGCGGTAGCTTCGTTTGTGCTATACACTTATATGGTCCTCTTAGGAATGGGGTGAGGTCAATAGTAGAAAGTTTTGGTTAAAGCTTTTAGGATTATGGAAGAGACCACAGAGTCAGATAAGTATTCCAAGCACAGATGATTCTGTTGCAGAAGTCATATTTTCTGCAATCTAGATTAAAGCGGTTTACATTAAGTTTAAATCTATTGGTTGCCTTGTATTGCAATTAAAGCTGAAGTAGTCTTTGACAGGAAGGACATTACAATAGATGATTCCTGAGTTAAACTTAGGTCTTGTCAAGGCGACGGAGTTCAAGTTTTCTAAGCCTAATTTCAAGTCTGGTGGGATAAGGTATTTTGTTGTTTTCAGAGGAATGGAGAACTCTTCTTGTAAAATATTTCTGGACATGTTCAATTGTATTGATGTCAGAGATGTGGTGAGGTTCCAAACAGGTGAGCTGTATTCTAGAATTGGTCTAGCAAATGTTTTATATGCTCTGGTTAGTAGTGTGGTGTTTTGGAAAAGAAGCTACGCAAAATTAGGTTTACAACTCTTAGAGCTTTTTTTGCTATGTAGTTGCAGTGGGCTTTGGCACTTAGATCATTTGACATGAAAACTCCAAGATCTTTAACGGGATGGGGGTCGTCTGTAAGGTAATGTCCATCTAGTATGTACTTAGTTTTAGGGTTCTTTTTTCCTATATGTAAGACTGAGCATTTGCTGGTTGAAATTTGGAGCTGATTTTAGACCAAGCGGTTAGATGGTCAAGGTCGTTTTGAATGATAGAAGTGTTGTCTGTGATGTTAAATAGTTTGACATCGTCAGCAAAGAGAACACAATTACTTGAGATATGGTCACAAAGATCATTAATGTATAGAATAAAGAGTGTTGGTCCAAGGACGCTGCCTTGAGGAACGCCACTCTTGACAGGAACAGGATTTGATAAAGCATTGCCGATTTTGACCACTTGTTGTCTGTTAGACAGAAAAGCAGATATCCATTTGTGGAGGGGTCCTGAGACCATAGGATGTTAGTTTAAGGAGAAGTTTATCGTGTACTACTGAGTCAAAAGCTTTGCAGAAGTCTATGTAGATTGCATCTATTGATTTGCCTTGATCTAGATTTGAAGTCCATATGTTTTTGCAGTGGAGAAGTTGTAAGTTACATGATAACTTTTTCCTGAAACCAAATTGTTTGTTGGAGAGTAGGTTGTTAGTTTCTGTGTGAGGTAATGGATTGGTTGATGATAGATTCCATGACTTTGCAGGTGACGCAGCAAAGGGAGATCGGTCTGTAGTTTTCGACTAAGCTGGGGTCTCCTTTTTTGAAGATGGGGATGACTGTGGCTAGTGACCAAAGTTTGGGAATAGAACTGGTAGTGAAAGCTTTATCAAAGATAATACTTAGGGGTTCAGCTATATTAATGGAAAGTTTTTTTAAGAAATATGCACATAGTCCATCAGGCCCAATAGAAAGCGATGGTTTTAAGTTGTGAAGAGCTTTACCAACGTTGTCTTCTGTGAAATCAATATGAGTTAAATCATCATAGTCATTGCTGGTTCGTTTGTGGAATGTTGGATATGTGTTATCGGAGTTAACAAAAACTGAGCCAAAGAAAATGTTGAAGAGGTTTGCTTTGACTGTTTCGTCATTGCATTCTTTGTTGTTAGAATCTTTTAGTGGTGGGATGGATCTTGAGTCTTTAAGTTTATTGTTGACAAAATTATAAAAGGCACGATTGGAATTTGTGTGTAGAAGGTTCTCTTCTTGCTTGGTGTGGTAATTTGTGCATTCAGTTTTTATTTGGTTGCATATGTTTCTGTAGCAGTTTCTGAAGTTTGTAACATAGCCTTTTTTGTTTCTTTTCCAGAGGGATTTTTTTTTGATTGAAGCTTTTTTATTGATATGGGTAGTTTGTTTTTCTTGGACATGGTATAGTGGTAATAAAATACATACCCTTGTTTACATGAATGGAGAGCAGATAAGTATGTGTGTAAATATAATTTCTCAAGATACCTACCAAAAAATTGGCTCAAGTTGGCATCTATAATTCTATAACCCAATTTTTCCTTGTAGTCATTGTAGCAACACAGAATTTTGCCACTGCACGCGTGGTAACCGGGGTTGCGTCCTCGGGGGGGAAGCCTACTTAAAAATTGTCTGCTCTCCCTGGCAACCTCTCTAGTAAGAGGAGACTCTACACTGATCTATAAACTCAGATATAACCATCCATCATCCAGAACATCCAACCATCCCTCAACCAAAACTAGGTATGTACGTCCCTAACTTCCTCAATACCAACCGCTACTGACCTTAAATGCAAACTAATAAACGCAAGAAGCATTGTAAGCAAAATGCCCAAACTCCTCCTCTTATTAAATACTGCTACATTTGACATTATATTTGTCTGAAGCTAAACTCATCCTCCTGACTCCATTATCACAGTAAGAGAATATCATGTTTACCGTGATACCATGTTTACCAGACCATGTTTACGTCTGATTGCAAAACCTGCAGAGGTGGGTTTTCTTCTACAAAAAGTCACTAAACCTAAAAAATATTCAAATTGCACATGAACTCGCTCTTCCAGAAACTACCATCTGCGAATTGTCCTTAAATACCACACTTCGCTTTTTACTATGTTACAGAGCCCTCGACTACAACACCGCACATGCGAAACAAGTTAACTACACTACTAACATGGGTAGCCTCTTGCCCTTACCCTCTCATCTTTCTGGGGACCTCAACCTACCTCTTAATAATTGGACAATAAACGAATGTACAACTGAACCCATCCGCAACTATATAAAGCTGTTACTAATCTAGGTCTAAATAAACTAGTAACTAGCAACACTAGACTCAACAACTGCCTCGAGCTCATCTTCTCCAACAGCAAACTCAATTTATGGACTACAAATAAAGAACCCTTTTCCAACGGTGACCACAGCATGATTGACTTCTGTCTCAGTAGAAGCCCTTACAAAAATCACCATAAAAATGGGATACCCGGGGCTTCCGGTTTGGCTCCGCTTCGTTGATGGTGGGCTCTTTTAGACTGCTAACATAGTCTGTAGAGCTGCCAGGACAGCATAAATAAGCTGTCCGGCAGCTTGTAAATCTCCCCCTCGGGCAAAGAGGGAGAGATGAGCATTCAGGCTGAAGTTGAGCCACCCAGAGAAGCCCCAGAAAAGTTTCTGGAGGCTTGAGGGGAGTGCTCCTTCCAAAGCCTAAAAGAAGCTCCGGACTCAGAGGGCATCTGCCTTTTGGCAGAAAAAAACGTAGCGTCCAATCTCCGCGGCAGAAATTGATTTGTGATGGATTGTAACGCAGACAGAACAGAAACTGGAGTTCTAGCATTTGTTTGTAAGAAGACTGCGAGCCCCTAATAGAGGATACATTTGTTGCGAAGATAGAAGAAAGCAAATGGTGATTTGTGTATTGGAAACGAAAGTTAAGCAAATGCTTATTAACAGCTAGTGTGGAACCAGGAGATATACAAGAAGATACTGACTAAATGGAAGAAATGAGAATTTTATGATTTATATTTCTTCTTCTTTGGGATTATAGTGATTTAGAAGAAAAGGTTTTTGAATCTTTCCTTTTTAATCCCTTTTTGTCCTCTGTTACTGGATAGGTTATATATTTTAAAAAATGGCTTTTAAGCAAATAGTACCAAAAGCCACTAAAATCTTTGAAATTTCTTCAGTTCAGATACGAAAATTAAAAGAAGACATCAAAGAGGAATTAAGAAATTTTTACAGGAGTTTCTGGAGACTCGTTTTACAGAAATGGATCAAAAATTTGATGAAATAGAGAAAGAGGTTGGATTTTAAGAAAGTGGTGGAAGAGCAGAAGAGGGAAATGAAAATGGTAAAGGATGCAATTTTGCAAATATTAAGGTCTTGTATTCAGATGGAGGATAGTTTGGAAGAACTTAATAAAGTTAATTTAGAGTTGCAAAGGAAAATAGAGGAAATTCAAAAGAATTAAAACAATTGGAACTTAGATAATAAGATGGAAAATATACAGGCAAAGGTAGATAGGGCAGATGAAGAAAGAGTAATATTACAATATAGATTGATGGAATATGCCATAAGGGTGAGGGGGTTGAGGGAAAGTAGGAAGAGATTTTTACGCAAGCCTTTGCTCAGATAAAGGGTGTGGAGCCAGAAGACTTTGAGATTAATATTGAAACAATTTATCGTGTTAATTCTTGGTGGGCAAGACAAAATAGATTACCGAGGGATGTGGTTATTTATTTTACAACTAAAAAGGTTAGGTATGAAATCTTGCAAGCCTTTTATAAAAATAAATTTCAAATATTGGGACAAGATATAAAAATGATGAAGGAATTTCCTCCTGAAATGTTAAGAAAGAAGAGAATTTGCTTTTTTAGTGGATGAGTTTAAGAAACATCAGATATATTTTAGATGGGAAGTTCCAATGGGTTTGTTATTTTAGAGGTAGAGTATTATTTTAGAGGAATTTTAGAGGTAGAAAGTATTTTCTTAGTGTAGTTATGAAAGCAAGACATTTCTATATTAATGTTTTAAAGAGTGGGAATCCTTTGTTGTTAGATGCTAAGTTAACTGGTTTGGAGATGATGGAAAATAGAATAGGAGAGGGGAGGAATGTTTAAGATGTGAGTATGATGATTACGGTTAATTTCTAGAATTGATTTGTTTAGGATATAAATTATAGGATTTTTGTTATTTGTTATTTGTAAGGTATAAACCTATGGGATGATACTATTTAATTGTGAAGGATGGAAAGTAAAATTTATGAATTTAGATAATGTTGTGGATGTAGTGATGTTAATTGTTTACTGTTATATTGTGGATGTAATTAAATGATTATTCATTTTAATTGATACGTTTATAGACAGTAAAAGTTATGAAATTAAGCTGGAAATATTGGACTTCCAGTGGTTTCGTTTTCCCCGGAGGACGTCTGGAATGGCGTCCCGAACTGAGATTCTGTAAAAGCTGGTGAAACAGCGGAGAACGGCTGTTAGCCAGCTTCAAAGCTTTTCTCTGGGTGAAAGAGATTAGCAAGAGCGGCTGGATAGCAGAAGATTGCCCCAGGGGCTCTGCTTTCTTATGCAGAGTCTCGGAGGGGTGCCTGCCTAACCCAGCCATACTCCAGACTCGACTCGATCCTGCTAATTAGGCAGGACAAGAGGAAAACGCCCACTTCTGCTCAATTGATTCCGTTTTGAATAACTAAAAGCAGACGGGACAAATACAAGTGATCGATTACTGGGGAAGCAAGAAGAGAGCTGACTTCTACTTCTTTTTAAAAAGGGGGAAAACTTTTTCTCACTTGAACTTAGTGAAGGAAGAAATGGCGTCTGAGAGGAAGTGGATTGGAGGCTGCTTGTGAGAGAAAGTGAAGTTCGTCTTTGTGGATTTTAGCTGAATAGAAGCTTTCCATAGGAGGCAAGGTGAAAGTTTTTATTTTACAACTTTAATTGGAGACTTTTTGAGACTTTGAGATTTTATAATTCTAATTAGAGACTTTACTTAAAATAAAATGGCTTCTAAGCCACCAAAAGCTCCCATGACGAGAAGGGGGTCTGAAACTAATTTAGAAGATATATTAAAGGAACAGAACAGAGTTTCTGAAGAGCGATTTAAAGAAATTATGAATAATATTCATGGTGTGAAGGATCAACTTAGGGAAGAAATTAAAGAGACTAATAAAAAAATTAGAGAAGATTTATTGATGGTTTTTCAAGGTTTGGCAAAAAATTTGGAAGTAATGGAGGATAAAGTAGAAGTAATTAGTCAAGCAAATCAGTATTTGGATAATAAAGTTGGAGAGCTCCAAAATAAAGTGGATAAAAATGAGGATCATGTGGTGGTATTGCAATATAGAGCGTTGGAGAAGGCTTTGAGAATTAGGGGTCTTCAAGACCGGAAGGAAGAAGATCTTAAAAAAGTTATATCAGAAGCCTTAGCTGAAATGTTAGGTATGGACCCTCGAGAAGTTGATTTTCAAATTGATAAGGCGTATAGGGTTAATTCTTGGGTAGCGAGGCAGAAAAAGCTCCCAAGAGATATTGTAATTTACTTTTTAACTTCTACAATAAGAAATCAGATTTTGCAAGCTACATACCAAAAGAAATTGCAAATAGCAGAACAGGAGGTGTTGGTTTTGAAAGAGATCCCTGCTAAAATGTTAAAGGATAGAAGGGATTTTAGGTTTTTTACACAAGAGCTTAAGAAGCAACAGATTCAATATAGATGGGAGGTTCCAATTGGTTTAACAGTATTTTTTCAAGGCAGGAGATATCGAATTGATACTGAATTGAAAGCAAAAGATTTTCTTTTTAACGTATTGAAAGTGGATGTAGAAACAGTGGATAAAAGTCTTCAAGAGAAACAGAGTGGGGAAGCTGAAACTGCACCTGTGATATCAGTACTTCAAGAACAATCTCAAGAACAAAGAGTGACAAGGGGAGCTACTAGGCGTAAGGAGATGGAGGAACGACTTCAAAGACAGGAACGGGATTCTACTACTGAAGCTGTGGGAGGAGCCAAGCCGAAGAGTGAGGGTCTTCAGCTAATTGCTCAGAAGCTTCAAGAGGCCAGTGATGGCAAATAAATTTTTGACATGGAATGTTAATGGTTTAAATTCAGCACAGAAAAGAAGAAAAATATTCCATTATTTGAAACAATTTAAAAATGATGTGATATGTTTGCAAGAGACACATATAAAATTATCAGATCAGAAATATTTGATTAATTCGAAATTAGGTAAACATTTTGTTTCTTCTGCTCCGAATAAGAAAAATGGTATAGTTATATATTTGAAGAAAAATATATCAAGTAAATTAATTGAAACGGACATTCAAGGAAGATATATTGCTATTGAATTGATTTTAGAAGGAAAAAAGACACTTGTGATTGGCATATATGCACCTAATCAACAACAAGAAAATTTTTATAAACTGTTACATGAAAAATTGATTTTTTGGGACTATAAAACATTTATTATATTAGGGGATTGGAATGGTGTAATGGACATTAGAAAAGATAAAAGAACTCTTTCTAAGAAAATTCCTATGCATGCAAAATTGCCTAAATCTTTTTTTGATTTGATGGAAGATTTTGAGTTGAAAGATATATGGAGAAGGCAGAATTTTGATGATAGAGATTATACTTATTTTTTGGATAGGCATCAATCCTTTTCACGTATTGATTTTATATTAATTACCAATGACTTGCTTTCTAGGGTTAGGAAAACAAAGATATTTCCAAGGTGTTTAACTGATCATAGTCCGGTATGGATGGAGTTGCAATATGAAGGTGGAAGAAGATCATGGAGAATAAATGAAAATTTGTTTAGATATGAGGATAATGTAAATCAATGTAAAAAACAAATGAAAGAATTTTTTGATTATAATTTGGGAAAGGAACTTGATAGAAATGGTGTGGGACGCGAGCAAGGCCTTTATGAGAGGAAATTTGATATATATTAATAGTAGACAGAGGAGAAAATTACAAAAACAGCGTAGGGATTTAGAAGAGGAAATTCAGAGGAAACAACAATTATTGGTATATAATCCACATGATTTAAAAACTACTGAGGCGATAAAGATATTACAGAGTCAATTTAATATGTTAATAGCAGATCAGGTGGCAACCAATATACAATATGCTAAACATAATACTTTTTGTAATGCCAATAAATCAGGGAGGTGGTTGGCTTATATGTTAAGGAAAAGACAGAAAGCACGTACTATTGAAGGAATTGAATACAAGGGTAAAGTGCGATTTCAACAGGATAAAATTAAAAAAGCTTTCTTGGAATATTATACAAATTTATATGCCAGAGATACAATATTGAATATGGATATTGATAAATATTTGAAAGAATATAAGGTTAAAGGTTTAACTAATGAACAAAGGAAGAGTTGAATCGGCCTATAACTTCTGAGGAAATTATTTGGGTAATAAAGCAATTAAAAATAGGAAATCCCGGGCACAGATGGACTTACAGCAATATATTATAAAAAGTTACAGGATGAGATAGTTGGTCCAGTTATGGAGTTATTTAATCAGATACTGATGGGAGGAGGAGTACCACCATCATGGAGGACTACTTTTATTTCATTGATACCAAAAGAGGATCAGGATTGTACTAAGCCTGGGAATTATAGACCGATTTCACTCTTGAATAATGATTATAAGATTTTGCAAAAATAATGGCAAATAGGTTAATGGAAATTGTACAACAAAGGATTCACACTGACCAGTCTGGTTTTATAAAGG